>NC_084617.1:58046142-58278642 GCF_033978795.1 Nerophis ophidion | reverse complement strand
GATCATGATCTGTGGTCTTAGCGACCACTATGTAACCTTCTGCACGCGCAAAATAAGTAAACCTAAAGCCAATTGCCACATAACATCTAAATCCAGATCACTTAAAAAATACTCCAGTGATAATTTCAACCTCAAATTAGGTTAGTGGGACTGGTCCCCTGTGCTCACGAGCAACCTGGTTGAAGATACTTGGGATCGCTTTAAAACAGCGTTCCTAGCAATACTGAATGATATTGCTCCCGTGAGAACAGTCAGGATAAAAGCCCGCTCTGAACCATGGATCAATCCAGACCTATCAGCTGCCATAAAAGACAGAGACAGAAAATACTTCGAATACCAAAAGTGTAAAACCGAAGTAAATAAACAACCCAATAATAATGACCTCAAATCACTCCTTTCAACGCTCAAAAAGCAATGCAATAAATTAAGAAATAAGACAAAAAACCTGACTAAATCCTTAAAAAAAATTATATCAATGACAAAATAGAGGAAAACACAAATAAGCCACGTGAGCTCTGGAAAATTCTCAACAACCAGCTTCCTGGATGCAGCCAGAAAGATAAAACCAGACTCACCAACATCAACATCAAGGAGGGCGACTCCCTCATTACAGACAAACTGGAGGTAGCAAGCAGACTTAACACCTTTTTCACCAGCACAGCCACAACTCTAGTTAACAAGCTGTCCCACCACCCTGGTCGCTTTGGTGTTAGAACACTTCTACAGAAAGCTAGGAGTAGTCAACAACAATTTCAAATTAGAAATGGTCTCAGCTAACGAGGTGCTTCATAAATTGAGCGCGCTCCACCCAAACAAGGCCACCGACCTTGACAATATCCACTCCAGATTCCTCAGGGACTCTACCACCACCATTGCCCCAATAATAACACAATTAATAAACCTCTCAATCCAACAAGGCCAAGTACCCAAGGATTTCACGATAGCAAGAGTAACCCCCCTTCATAAAAAAGGAAGCAAATTAGAACCTGGTAACTACCGACCTGTTTCTATTCTCAGTTCCATTTTGAAAGTAATGGAAAAAATAGTTTATGAACAGGTTGATAGCTACCTTGCTACTAATAAACTAATGTACAAATTCCAATCTGGCTTTAGAACTAACCACTCCACTGCATGCCTTCTCTATCTGACCGACCACATCAAACACGATGTGGACCCGGACAAATACTGCGGCATGGTCATGCTGGACCTTCGGAAGGCTTTTGACACCATTAACCACGCTATACTGTTGGATCAGCTCAGAGCAATCGGATTCGATGAAACCTCATCGAGATGGATGCAATCTTACTTGGAGGGGAGGAAACAGGTGGTAAAGATGAACGGCACCGTGTCCCCTCCCCTCTCAGTAAGGTGTGGAGTCCCCCAAGGCGGTATATTAGGGCCTTTACTGTTCCTAATATACGTAAACATGTCATCAGCATGCCACTGTGAATTGTTCCTGTTTGCGGATGCCTCGGCCCTGCTGGTATCCGGCAAGGACAAGTCACAGGTGGAACAAATCCTCAGTGCTGAACTCCTTAATATTTGCACCTGGCTCACTGACAACAAGCTATCCATACACTTAGGTAAAACGGAATCCATCCAATTTGGGTCCCATATCAACCATAAGAAAGTCAGTGATTTCACTATAAAAGTGGGTGACATTGTTATCACCAGGAAAGATGAGGTCACCTACCTAAGTTCCATTCTAGAGGCTAATCTTTCCTGTGATAAAATGGCAACCAAGGTAATCAAAAAGGTCAACCAAAGAATGAGATTCCTCTACAGAATCTCCTCTCTGGTCAACAAAAGCACCTTGAAGATTCTAGCGGGAACTCTCATTCAACCCTTTTTCGATTAGGCTTGCACCTCCTGGTACCCCAGCACCTCCAAAACCCTCAAATCTAGACTCCAAACATCCCAGAATAAGCTAGTCCGGTTACTTTTAGACCTCCACCCCAGATCACACCTCACTCCAACCCAGTTCTCCAAAGTGGGCTGGCTCAGGGTGGAGGACAGAGTAAAACAACTTGCACTGAGCCTAGTCTATAAAATCCGCTACACCTCCCTGATACCGAAGTACATGTCAAACTACTTCCTTAACGTAAATGACCACCATAACCACAACACCAGGGGGGGCTCCACAAACCACGTTAAACCCAGATTCCGATCTAACAAAGGTCTTAACTCATTCTCTTTCTATGCCACATCAATGTGGAATGCACTCCCAACAGGTGTAAAAGTAAGTGCATCTCTATCCTCCTTCAAAACCACACTAAAACACCTCCTCCAGGCAACTTCACCCCCTTTACTAATACCCTCCTCCATTTACATCCCATCTCCCCGGATTATAAATAACCTGACGTAAATAATCAAATGTACTTCTAATGTATATACTTGTTCTTATGCTATCTGAACTCACTATGTTCTCTGCTGGCTGTACATATCCTACTAAGTAAGACCTACACTGTTTCAATGTCCATTTCTCTGTTGATGCAATTGTTGATGACTGAAGTACTGATATCAACCAAAGCTCCTCATCCCACCCCCCGGATTGTAAATAATGTAAATAATTCAATGTATATACTATGATGATTAACCTGTGTGTTGACTGTAATATGCTGATAGTATATATTTGTACCATGAATTGATTAACGTGGACCCGGACTTAAACAAGTTGAAAAACTTATTCGGGTGTTACCATTTAGTGGTCAATTTTACGGAATATGTACTGAACTATGCAATCTACTAATAAAAGTATCAATCAATCAATCAATCAAACCACACATTTGGGTATCAACCCGATATCAAGTCGTTACAGGATCATACATTGGTCATATTCAAAGTACTCATGTGTGCAGGAACGTATTTCCTGAGTTTATAAACATAATATACATTTTTTGGGGAAGAAAGAAGACCGGTGTACTTTTCAGAGGTGGTATAGTACTGAACATGACTATTAAGTATCGCGGTACTATACTAATACTGGTACAACCTACAACCCTAGTACGAACAAACCAAAGTAGTTTTATGAAGTAATGTACCTTTTAGCATTTACCTCAAAAGTAGAATTATACGGTACCTCCTTCCAGCTGCTTCTCTGTCAAACACACCATCAGCAGTTTTTTCATATTTTCCGTCGTGGAGATAATATTTTAACATTTTTGGCCGGGGTAGGACTCATTCTGCTTCAGTATGGTGCAGACGAGCAGTGTTTCGTTCAAATTACTTTGATTATTTCTTTTTTAAATTCTTAGAATATCAGCCGCCTCTTCTTAACACTTACTTTCTTCTTTCCCATGGTAGATGAAACAATGTTATGTTGATCTCTATGTATAAGCCAAAGCTCTGGAGAAAGACTCGAAATTTGGGTCGGGGGGTTTGGAAGATGTCGGGTAAAAATGACTTTTCGGGACATGGCGTGCAGGTATAAACACAATTTAATTTTAACTAAAAAAGGGACCAAAAAAAAAGCGCCCCCAGTGGAGGCACAACTTGGCTAAGGAAACAAAACTAACATTTTAACCTAAACTATAAACATAAAACAAACAACGCTTACTGTGGCTTGGAATTTAGGGATTTTACCATCTACTTTCCGTAAAATCATCAAAAGTTCAGAGAATATGGAGAAATCACTGCACGTAAGCAATGATATTACGGACATTTGAGCCCTCAGGCGGTACTGCCTCAAAAAACCGACATCAGTCTGTAAAGGATATCACCACATGGGCTCAGGAACACTTCATAAAACCACTGTCAGTAACTACAATTGGTTGCTACATCTGTAAGTGCAAGTTAAAACTCTACTATGCAAAGCCAAAGCCATTTATCAACAACACCCTGAAACGCCGCCGGCTTGGCTGGGCCTGAGATCACCTAAGATGGACTGATGCAAAGTGGAAAGGTGTTCTGTGGTCTGACGAGTCC
Organism: Nerophis ophidion; assembly: GCF_033978795.1. NCBI lineage: Eukaryota > Metazoa > Chordata > Actinopteri > Syngnathiformes > Syngnathidae > Nerophis > Nerophis ophidion. The sequence continues at coordinate 58,274,718 of NC_084617.1, read as the reverse complement.
ACATTCCAAATTATATTTGGAAACAGAGGATGTGGTGTCCTCCAGAACAAAGAGGAAAATAACCATTCGGATTGTTATAGGCACAAAGTTCAAAAGCCAGCATCTGTGATGGTATGGGGGTGTATTAGTGCCCAAGACATGGGTAACTTACACATCTGTGAGGGCACCATTAATGCTGAAAGGTCCATACAGATTTTGGAGCAACATGTGTTGTCATCCAAGCAACGTTATCATGGACACTCCTGCTTATTTCAGCAAGACAATGCCAAGCCACGTGTTACAACAGCGTGGTTTCGTAGTAAAAGACTGCGGGTACTTTCCTGGCCCGCCTCCCCATCGAAAATGTGTGGCGTATTACGAAGCGTAAAATACGACAGCGGACTGTTGAACAACTGAAGCTCTACATAAAACAAGAATGGGAAAGAATTCCACTTTCAAAGCTTCAACAATTAGTTTCCTCAGTTCCCAAACGTTTATTGAGTGTTGTTAAAAGAAAAGGTGATGCAACACAGTGGTGAACATGCCCTTTCCCAACTGCTTTGGCACGTGTTGCAGCCATGAAATTCTAAGTTAATTATTATTTGAAAAAAAAAAAAGTTTATGAGTTCGAACATCAAATATCTTGTCTTTGTAGTGCATTCAATTGAATGTGGGTTGAAAAGGATTTGCAAATCATTGTATTCCGTTTATATTTACATCCAACACAATTTCCCAACTCATATTGAAACGGGGTTTTTAAATGGGTTTGGCTTTGCATTGTAGAGTTTTAACTTGCGCTTACAGAAGTAGCAACCAACTGCAGTTACTGACAGTGGTTTTATGAAGTGTTCCTGAGATCCATGTGGTGATATCCTATACACACTGATGTCGGTTTTGTTGCATTACCACCTGAGGGATCAAATGTCCATATTATCATAGCTTACGTGCAGTGATTTCGACAGATTTTCTGAACCTTTTGATGATTTTACGGAAAGTAGATGGTAAAATCCCTAAATTCCTTGCAGTAGCTCGTTGAGAAATTTTGTTCTTAAACTGTTCGACAATTTGCTTACAAAGTGGTGACCCTCGCCCCATCCTTGTTTGTGAATTACTGAGCATTTCATGGAAGCTGCTTTTATACCCAATCCTGGAACCTACCTGTTCCCAATTGGCCTCCACACCTGTGGGATGTTCCAAATAAGTGTTTGATGACCATTCCTCAACTTTATTGGTATTTATTGCCACCTTTCCCAACTTCTTTGTCACGTGTTCCTGGCATCAAATTTTAAAGTTAATAATTATTTGCAAAAAAAAAAAAATGTTTATCAGTTTGAACATCAAAATATGTTGTTGTCTTTGTAGCATATTCAACTGAATATGGGTTGAAAATGATTTGCAAATCATTGTATTCTGTTTATATTTACATCTAACACAATGTCCCAACTCATATGGAAATGGGGTTTGTATAAATATCCATCCATCCAATTTTCTACCGCTTATTCCCTCTTGGGGTAGCGGGGGGCGCTGGCGCCTATCTCAGCTCTGGGGTGGCATGGTGTACTGGGTGGAGCGGCTGTGCCAGAAACCTGAGGGTTGCAGGTTCGCATCCCACCCATTGACATCCAAATCGCTGCCGTTGTGTCCTTGGGCAGGACACTTCACCCTTGCCCCCGGTGCTGCTCACACTGGTGAATGAATGATGAATGAATGATTGGTGGTGGTCGGAGGGGCCGTAGGCGCAAACTGGCAGCCACGCTTCCGTCATTCTACCCCAGGGCAGCTGTGGCTACAGATGTAGCTTACCACCACAAGGTGTGAAGGAATGATGGGTTCCCACTTCTCTGTGAGCGCTTTAAGTATCTAACAATACAAAAGCTCGATATAAATGTAATCCGTTATTATTATTATTATCAGCTACAATCGGGCGGAAGGCGGCGTACACCCTGGACAAGTCGCCACCTCATTGCATGGCCAACACAGATAGACAGACAACATTCACTCTCACATTCACACACTAGGGCCAATATACATATATATATATATATATATATATATATATATATATATATATATATATATATATATATATATATATATATATAAACGTACACACACATATACAGTATATATACACATATATATTTACTTTGCTTCGCTTTCGGACTCAATTTTTTAAGCCCAATGCGGCCCCCCAGTCAAAAGTTTTGAACACCTCTGCATTAAAACAACCTTTTGCAAAATACTTCATTAAAGGCAAGAAGAGACCAAGCTTGTGTGCTTATTAGAGGATGTTTAGATGCAAACTGGCTGTTCAGCTTTACACAAGTAAACACGCTGCAAGACTGCTTGTATCCGAGATTTTAGATAATAGCCTATATCATCCGATAGAAGTTTTTTTTTGTCCTGATATCTGACTGACATACGATATCAAAATGGGAAGGAAACTGCTGTGTTTTTCCACGTGTATTTATTTGCAAGCTGTTACTTGTAGTCGCGATGCAGGCGAACCAAAATTATTGTGTTTCGAGGCGCAAGTACAAGGTTGGAGTGACCAAGTGGACATGTGTGAGGGGCCATTAGGCACATTTTTCAGAATTTCAGGAGTGTGTGTGAGAGAAAAAAACATTTCAGTTTATTTGAGAGCTTTTCATAGACATGCACGTGACTTTCTCTCGAGTGCAGCAAATCTTTTATTTCTAAAACAAAACCAAATGGCATCCTGAAACCTTATAGCGCGACAACTGTTGATGGATTTCAGGAAATATTTTCTCCGAAACAGACACACGGCGGCAGTAAGAGGAGTTGAAGAAAAGGGAAAGAATCTCCGGAGACCTTTTAGCTAACTGATAACAAGTAATTAAAGACACATAGTAGAAAATCAATAGACAGATAGCAAGTCTGTCAAAGAATGTCTTTATCAATATAAAGTATTTGATTTTGCTGCTGCAGAGAATAAGAACATGTGTGCTGGAGCAGGACAGGCTATGAGGAGGAGACTAACAGTCGCCATCAAAATGTGACCAAATCTGCTGGGTCAAAAGTATCTTCAGCATTGTCTACATGTATAAGTTAGGACTTTGGGAAGGCCATTATAAAACTTTAATTCTAGCCTGATTTAGCCATTCTTTAAGCACTTTTGACGTGTGGTTGGGGTCATTGTCCTGTTGGAACACCCAACCTCCGGGCTGATGATTTTAAGTTGTCCTGACGAATTTGGAGATCATCCTCCTTTTTACTCTCTGTAAAGCATCAGTTCCATTGGCAGCAAAACAGGCCCAGAGCATAATACTACCACCATCATGCTTGATGGTAGCCATGGTGTTCCTGGGATTAAAGGCCTCCCTTTTTCTCCTCCAAAACAAACTGCTGGGTATTGTGGCCAAACAGCTCAATTTTTGTTTCATCTGACATCACATGGACAAAGATAGGACCTTCTGGAAGAAAGTTCTGTGGTCAGATGAAACAAAACTTGAGCTGTTTGGCCACAATACCCAGCAATTTCTTTGCAACACCAATCCTACCACCAAGCATGGTGGTGGTAGTATTATGCTCTGGGTGTAATGTACACGAGGGGTGGAAGGAAATGACACCACGAAGAAACTCAAGTTACCAGGTTTATTATAATATTTGATGAGTGTGTGGGAGGTGTATGCTACTCTAAGTGTTGGTTGCGGGACTATGTGTGAAATTAACAATGTAAATACTACCAGAGGATGTTGTACGTGCGTGATGGATGAATCCTTTGACAGGGAAAGGCAAAATGGTAGTCCGAGAACAGGCAGAAGGTCGAGGGCAGGAGAGAAGCGACAAGGTCCTTGTCCAGGCAAGGGTCGAGGATCGAGGGAGCCAGTCCAAAATCCGGAGGGAGTTCGAGCACACGGAACAAGGCGGGTACTGCGAGAGAGACAAGGAACATGAGTCGAAGAGACAAGGAGAACAAGGGCGAGGACAACAAGTGGGAAGCCAGAGACGTAAATGCTTACTACAGAGAGATAACGACATGCCGGCGTAGGCTCCAAGGGTCGACTGGTCTTTATGCTGCCGCGCTGATTAACCCCAGGTGCGCTGATTGCCGATAGTATGCAGCTGCGGCATTGTGTGGGGCCGTGTCCTGGCATACTGCCAGAGAGAGTGTTGGAGGATCTTGCAGCCGGCAAATTGTGGGTTCCAGACCACGCCGTGACACTGTGCCTGCTTTGCTGCTGGCACTGGTGCTTTACAGAGAGTAAATGGGACGATGAAAAAGGAGGATTACCTCCAAATTCTTCAGAACAATCTAAAATCATCAGCCCAGAGGTTGGGTCTTGGGCGCAGTTGGGTGTTCCAACAGGACAATGACCTCAAACACACGTCAAAAGTGGCAAAGGTATGGCTAAATCAGGCTAGAATTAAGGTTTTAGAATGGCCTTCCCAAAGTCCTGACTTAAACGTGTGGACAATGCTAAAAAAACACGTCTGTGTCAGAAAACCAATACATTTACATGAATTGCATCAATTTCGTCAAGCAGAGAGGTAAAAAATTCAACCAGAAGCTTGCCAGAAGTTTGCCAGAAGCCTGCAGATGACTACCAAAAGCCAGTTATTGCAGTAAAACTTGCCAAGGGACATGTAACCAAATATTAACATTGCTGTATGTGTACTTTTGACCCAGCAGATTTGGTCACATTTCCATCCATCCATCAGTCCATTTCCTACCGCTTATTCCCTTTGGTGCCTATCTCAGCTACAATCGGGCGGAAGGCGGGGTACATTCTGGACAAGTCGCCACCTCATCGCAAGGCCAACACAGATAGACAGACACACACATTCACACACTAGGGCCAATATAGTGTTGCCAATCAACCCGTCCCCAGGTGCATGTCTTTGGAAGTGTGAGGAAGCCGGAGTACCCAGAGGGAACACAAGCATTCACGTGGAGGACATACAAACTCCACACAGAAAGATCCCAAGCCTGGGATTGAACCCCAGACTACTCAGGACCTTCGTATTGTGAGGCAGACGCACTAACCCCTCTGCCACCGTGAAGCCAGGTCACATTTCCAATAGACCCATAATAAATTCATAAAAGAACCAAACTTCATGAATGTTTTTTGTGACCAACAAGTATGTGCTCCAATCACTCTATCACAAAAAAATAAGAGTCATAGAAATTATTGGAAACTTAAGACAGCCATGACATCATGTCCTTTACAAGTCCACTTGCTCACTCCAACTTTGTCCTTTACTTATGATCGCGACTGTAGGTGGCTGAGTGTGCTTGAAAACATGTCACCTTTGTGTAGATCTTGACCCAGAATACCGAAGCGGCAGGTGAAGTGCAGGTAAAAATATAGTGCAGCAGGGTTGTGCACAACAAAGAAAAATAAACACAACAAGGGAAGAAGTTTGCTGCATGGCGATTTACTGCACACAAAGCACAACAATGATCCAGACAACAGGGGTGGCATATAAAGCATTTCGATTATCGAGGATTAAACAGCTGTTTGCACCAGTTCTAGCACACTTAAACACACAGTGCGGTTCATTTCAATGCAGTTTGCAATGAAGCAACATAGACATAACCCCTGAATGGCTGAAATGACTTGCCACTAAGGCCATGTCCACGTGAACGCAGATACCTAATAAATGCATACTTATCTCTTCTTATACGCTTCTTGTCCACACTAAAACACATAATTCTGTCCTTAAAAACGCTGGCCAAGGTGTAGAGTTCCAAAACTCTCTGCTCAGCGTATAGGGGTTCACGACTTAAATGGAGACTTGTACTCTTTGATGATGTCATGGCCATCTCCAATGTTATTTCAAAATTGCTTGCCATAGTTATAACTGTCATTTTTTTCCCAGTGTGGTAATTATTGTATTTTCAGAACTATAAGTTGGATCCACAAAATTTTAAAAGAAAAAATAAACATACCGGTATATTAGCCGCACCGGACTGTTGGCCGCAGATATATACCGGTACATTGTACATTTGGTAAAAGTTTGTTTACATTCGTTAATTGTTTCCAAACAGTGCCTGTTTTTTGTTTTATATTATCTTTCATCCAATGCTCTCTCCTTCTCTGCATCTTGGGGTTCGTCAACAACAAACTCTGACAGTCTCAAGGTTGGCAAGTATGACAATATGATATATTATTGCTTTTATGCAGACATTTGTTGTAAAAATTTGCTTCTGCATCGGTTCCTGAAACATGCATTTCGGGGCTCTTTTTTTTCCCTCGCCTGAGCTGCTGTGACTTTGATTACTGCAATAACTATAGTTCAAAACTGACAGTAATTTAAATACAACACTGCACATCATAATGGCAGCTACAGTTTTGATGTTAAAGGTCTAAAAAAAACTATGTAGAACGTCTGGGGGGCTGGATTGAATTTCTTAATGGGTTGTATTTTGCCCTGGTCTGGTTTAATGCCTCAGTAGGTCCTGTGATGGACAGAGCACTCTCTATCGTACATTTTAACAACGACACTCTAAACTGCAAGCTTGCAAAAATAATGTAGTACTGTACTTAAAGGGGAACATTATCACAATTTAAAAAGTGTTAAAAACAATAAAAATCAGTTCCCAGTGGCTTGTTGTATTTTTTGAAGTTTTTTTCAAAATATTACCGGTCTCGGAATATCCCTAAATAAAGCTTTAAAGTGCCTTATTTTCGGGTCTCTGCGAAGACACTGGCCATTTCCCTGCGACGTCATACAGTGCTGCCAATGTAAACAAACAATGGGAATACCACAGCAAGATAAAGCCCCATATGTAAGCACATATTTAAAATGTAACCTCGTTAGTAATATGACAACTGTTGTAAATTATATTTTGGAAATAATAAATGGCACAGGCAAAGCAAATACATTGTCGCTTGTGTGTACTAAAAAAACCTGGGTCACGTTCGTGGATAAATTGATAGAGTTATTTGACAAAATAATGTGGTGATTTTAATATTGATCTTGAAGGAGGACTGCGAACATCAGATGAGTTTATGAGCGCGATGTACAGGTCAGAATTGTTTCCAATGATTACAAAACCAACCAGAATTACTACACACGGTTCAACTGTGCAACCATCGTTGATAAAATAATTACCAATACAAGGGATGAAGATTTGTAGTAGCTGGTGTTCGGGTTTTTGATGTGAGTAATCATCTCCCTGTATTTTCTGTGTAAGAGAAGCAGTGTAGGACTCAGCACAGATATTTGTAAGAAATGGATCATTAGGACGTTTTGAGAGAAGACCTGAAGAAACGAAAATAGTATAAAGTGTACAAAGATGATGTGAATAAATCCTGTGACTCATTTATGAATATCTCGGTTGGTCTGTATAACACAAACTGTAGAATAGTCAAAATAGGAGGAAATGGCATGAATAAGGCAATCAACAAACCATGAATGACAAATTGGATAACAAATGCTTCCAAGAAAAAAAATCCCTTGTATAGGTGTTTTTTAAAATCAAGAACAAAAGATTCAAAAGAGCGGTATACACATTCTTAAAACACACTGTTATAATTTATGAAAACAAATAAAAATGAATATGATGGCAATTGTCTGTCAAGACTAAAAAAAGAACACAAAAAGTACATGGGCATAAATACCAGGGTTCGAAAAAAATGTAAACAAAGATAATAAAGAAGTATACGACAAAAATTATATATATATATATATATATATATATGTATATATATATATATATATATATATATATATATATATATATGTATGTATGTATATATATACGGTGGGAGAGGAGTTAGTGCGTTTGCCTCACAATACGAAGGTCCTGAGTAGTCAGGGTTTAATCCCGGGCTCGGGATATTTCTGTGTGGAGTTTGCATGTCCTCCCTGTGAATGCTTGCTTGGGTTCCCTCCGGGTACTCCAGCTTCCTCCCACCTCCAAAGACATGCACCTGGGGATAGGTTGATCGGCAACACTAAATTGGCCCTAGTGTGTGAATGTGAGTGTGAATGTTGTCTGTCTATCTGTGTTGGCCCTCCGATGAGGTGGCGACTTGTCCAGGGTGTACACTGCCTTCCGCCCGATTGTAGTTGAGCTAGGCACCAGCGCCCCCCGCGACCCCCCCCCCCCCCAAAAAAGAAATAATTATATATATATATATATATATAAATATATATATGTATATATACATAAATAAATATATATATATATATGTATATAAATATATATATATATATATATATATATATAAATAAATAATAAATGGGTTGTACTTGTATAGCGCTTTTCTACCTTCAAGGTACTCAAAGCGCTTTGACACTATTTACCCAATCACACACACTGATGGAGGGAGCTGCCATGCAAGGCGGTAAACAGCACCCATCAGGAGCAAGGGTGAAGTGTCTTGCTTAGGACACAACTGACGTGTATATATATATATATATATATATATATATATATATATATATATATATATGCATGTATATATATAAATATATATATATGTGTATATATATATATATATATATATATATATATATATATATATATATACACATATATATATATTTATATATATACACACATATATAAATATATATATATATATATATACATACACACATATATAAATACATACATATATATATATATATATATATATATATACATATATATATATATATATATTTATATATATATATATACACACATATATAAATACATATATATATATATATATACATATATATAAATACATATATATATATATATATATACATATATATATATATTTATATACACACATATATAAATACATATATATATTTATATACACACATATATAAATACATATATATATATATATATATATATATATATATATATATATATATATAAATATATATAGATAGATATATTAGGGGTGGGTAAGTTAATTTCGAGTTAACCCATCAACCTATTAACGCCGACAATTATTTAATCGCGCATTTGCTTATGTTGTTTACATGCTTTTACTTTGTTGACGCCTATTGCTGGCTCCTGCGGAAAAGGAAGGAGAACGCGGAAAAAAACAAAACAAGCATGGAGAAGAAGGGTAACTCAACAGAACTTTTACTGAGTCATTTTCATTATAAAGTACTTCCAGGCGGCGGATTTGACAGAAGCTAAGTCGTTTGTAGCCACTGCCAAGCTGAATTTTCTTATCACAGGAGTACTTCCAGTCTAAAATATTACCTTCACGCGAAGCACACTGTTGATGCGAGCACACTATTCAACAAAACAGAAAGCGGAGCCAGGCTTCGGCAGTCTACGTTAAATGCAGCGTGCGGGAGAAGTACAGATAAACGAAAACAAGAATTGCTAACAAATGCCATTGTGAAGTGGATAGTTACAGACTGTCGGTCCATTAGTGTTGTGGAAAATGCCAGCCTGAGAAACGTTGTGCGTACGCAACAAGTGACATCACGTATGAGCCGCCATCAAGACGCACCATCGCACGAAGAACACACGAGTTGTAAGAAAAGAAGAGGACTGTAAAAGTGACAACTTAACAAGGTGCAGCTGTAGTTGCTCTCAGTGGGCACTACTGGACATCAATCTGTAACCATAATCACCTGGGAGTTACAATGCATTATATTGATGAAAAGTGCATTCACATGCTCTGTCTGTAATGAAAAGAGAAGAGAGGCATAATGCTAATATATGCGCGGTGCACTTAACTGAAGTTATACAGTGTTAAAAGTGTGTTTGCACAGTAAATGTTATGGCACTTTAATTCATAGGGCAGTACATTTAAATTCTGAGAATGAACAAACTGCACCGAGTTGAGTGAGATTCTCTGAAGCACGGGTGTCAAACTCTGGCGCGCCGTGTAATTTAATTTGGCCCTTGAGGCAATATCAATTTAACATTAGAGCTGGCTCGCCGGTATTAAACAGCGTTGGTGCCGCTGTAACACCGCATTCACCGCTAATACTCATACTTGCCAACACTCCTAATTTTCCCAGTAGACTCCCGAAGTTCAGTGCCCCTCCCGAAAATCTCCCGGGGGCAACCATTCTCCCGAATTTCTACCGATTTCCACCTGGACAACCACAGTATATTGGGGGCGTGCATTTAAGGCACTGCCTTTAGCGTTCTCTACAACCTGTCGTCATGTCCGCTTTTCCTCTATACTAACAGCGTGTCACATAATATTTGTGGCTTTTACACCTACACACACACACACACAAGTGAATTCCTGCATACTTGGTCAACAGCCATACAGGTCACACTGAGGGTGGCCGTATAAACAACTTTAGCACTGTTACAAATATGCGCCACACTGTGAACCCACACCAAACAAGAATGACAAACACATTTTGGGTGAACATCCGCACCGTAACACAACAGAACAAATAACTCTTCCGGGAAACTTCCAGCAAACTGACCAATAATTAACGTTTTATTTATGCATTTTCTCTTCCTACTTCAAGGCTTGAATGTTTGGTTCATTCATTATTGTTATTTTATTTTCAAATTTATTATTAGCCTGTGGAAAACATTTGATATTTACCTCAGAAGATTGCAAATAGAAAAAAAGGCATTACATTTTTATTAAAATTGTATTTGATATGCCATTGTTATTTTTTAAATTACTACTATTATTATTTGAAACTGGATTTTGCATGTCACTAATGTTATATAAGCCTTGCTTGTTCAATATTTAATGCAAAACTTGTTTGGGTCCCTATTAAAAGGTTAATTTGTTCAACCTTGGCCCGCGGCTTTGTTCTGTTTAAAATTTTGGCCCACTCTGTATTTGAGTGTGACACCCCTGCTTTGAAGGAACTCCATTATTAACATGGACTTTACATTCTAGTCCCCTGTAAGGGAAATCACAGCAGTGAAGTGTTTTGTGCTTCACCCTTTCTTTTCTTTCTCCCTGATAAAAGACAATTTTTCTGCTGTTACCTCAGGAATTGCCTTTTCGGATGTTATGATTGTGGCTCAGAGATTTGTATGTAGATTTTATTTATTTTCCATAACAAACAGGATAACTTAAATACCCTGGCAGTGGCAATAAGCTTAGATGTTTGTATTTACATTTTTTGACTTGATTTTCATAAAATATGCTATTTAACTGCTGCTGTTTAACAAGTACTGATTTAATTTGTGTTTGCACAATATATATATATATATATATATATATATATATATATATATATATATATATATATATATATATATATATATATATCAGGGGTGGGCAACAATTAAACATTTTAATCGAAGTTAATCGCACGATTTCTCTGATTAATCGCGATTAACTGCATTGTATACGCAAAGCCCAATAATGAATTCAAAAGTAGTGTGTAGTGCACCTTTATTGGAATATTCTCCCACATGAACAAAAGTGCCAAAACATTTGTTGTGCAAACACAATTTAAATCAGTCCTTTTTAAACAGTAGCAGTTAAATAGCATATTTTATGAAAATCAACTCAAAAAATGTAAATACAAACATTTAAGTCTATTGCCACTGCCAGGGTATTTAAGTTATCCTGTTTGTTATGGAAAATAAATATAATCTACATACAAATCTCTGAGCCACAATTATAACATCCGAACAGGCAATTTCTGAGGTAACAGCAGAAAAAAATTTTTTATCAGGGATCTTATGTTTAAAAAAACTATATTATAGGTAGTGGGCTGTTTTAGGGAATTTTTGATCAAATTATCCGTAGTAGCAATATTAATAATGTTGTGTTTATTCTGCGTAGTGCACTTAAAATAATTATGACCATATCTAGGAACTGATATGATGGGAATTTTCGGATTGTTTGCTTGGTGCTTTGATAAACTGAACGCGTCATATACCTGGTACTATATTGTGACGTTATGAGCCAGGGAATAAAAGAACTACCCTACCCAGCATGCAACAGGAGTGACGAGCATACGCGGTAGCCCGGTATAGGTTGTGTCGCCATGACGACATCTTGTATGTTGTGATATGCACGCTCTGAAAGCAAACGTTAAGAACTCAGCCAACACTCCTCGTCTGCATTATTCATAAATAGAAAGACAACACATATACTCCGCTGCTTCACAGGCCGCTGGATGTAGCCGGCAAAGTATTCCCATGCTAGCTAGCCGGTCTAGCAAGCACGGGTCATTCAGTCCAAAACGGTCCGATCTATCCACATTCAGAATTGTCTGGCAGTCGTAAGTGATCCCGGAGTGACCACGCTGTAAGCCAGCCATGAAATTTGCCGAATTGTTCGGTATTTTTGCCAAATGTTCCATCTTTACCAAGAGCCCCCTCCACGCCGGGCGACGCCATCTTGTTAAGAAAAGGCGTTAACAAAATAAAAGCATGTAAACAACATACGCAAATGTGCGATAAAATAATTGTCGGCGTTAATAGATTGATGAGTTAACTCATAATTAACGCACTAATTTGCCCACCCTGTGAATCTTTGGGTGTCCCACGAATCGATTCAATATCGATTCTTGGGGTCACGATTCGATAATATATAGATTTTTTTCGATTCGATTCTCGATTCAAAAACGATATTTTTCCGATTCAAAACGATTCTGTATTCATTCAATACATGGGATTTCAGCAGGATCTACCCCAGTCTGCTGACATGCCAGCAGAGTAGTAGATTTAAAAAAAAAAAAAGCTTTTATAATTGTAAAGGACAATGTTTTATCAACTGATTGCAATAATGTAAATTTGTTTTAACTATTAAACGAACCAAAAATATGACTAATTTTATCTTTGTGAAGACATTGGACACAGTGTGTTGTCAAGCTTATGAGATGTGATGCAAGTGTAAGCCACTGTGACACTATTGTTCTTTTTTTATTATTTTTATAAATGTCTATTGATAATGTCAGTGAGGGATTTTTAATCACTGCTATGCTGAAATTATAATTAATATTGATACTGTTGAGGAAACTCAATTTGGCCGCTTGTACCCCTGATCTTGTCCTTTCGGTCATGACCCAAAGCTCATGACCATAGGTGAGAATGGGAAAGTAGATCGACCGGTAAATTGAGAGCTTTGCCTTCCGGCTCAGCTCCTTCTTCACCACAACGGATCGATACAGCGTCCGCACTACTGAAGACGCCGCACCGATCCACCTGTGGATCTTGTGATCCACTCTTCCCTCACTGGTGAACAAGACTCCGAGGTACTTGAACTCCTCCTCCCCAACCCGGAGATGGCATTCCACCCTTTTCCGAGCGAGAACCATGGACTCGGACTTGTAGGTGCTGATTCTCATCCCGGTCGCTTCACACTCGGCTGGAAACCGATCCAGTTGGATCGAGTTGGGAAATTGTGTTAAATGTAAATATAAACGGAATACAGTGATTTGCAAATCATTTTTAACCCATATTCAGTTGAATATGCTACAAAGACAACATATTTGATGTTCAAACTTATAAACTTTTTTTTTTTTTGCAAATAATCATTAACTTTAGAATTTGATGCCAGCAACACGTGACAAAGAAGTTGGGAAAGGTGGCAATAAGTACTGATAAAGTTGAGGAATGCTCATCAAACACTTATTGGAACATCCCACATGTGTGCAGGCTAATTGGGAACAGGTGAGTGCTATGGTTGGGTATAAAAACAGCTTCCCAAAAAATGCTCAGTCTTTCACAAGAAAGGATGGGGCGAGGTACACCCCTTTGTCCACAACTGCGTGAGCAAATAGTCAAACAGTTAAGAACAACGTTTCTCAAAGTGCAATTGCAAGAAATTTAGGGATTTCAACATCTACAGTCCATAATATCATCAAAACGTTCATAGAATCTGGAGAAATCACTCCACGTAAGCGGCATGGCCGGAAACCAACATTGAATGACCATGACCTTCGATCCCTCAGACAGCACTGTATAAAAATACGACATCAATCTCTAAAGGATATCACCACATGAGCTCAGTAACACTTCATAAAACCACTGTCACTAAATACAGTTTGTCGCTACATCTGTAAGTGAAAGTTAAAGCTCTACTATGCAAAGCTAAAGCCATTCATCAACAACATCCAGAAGCGCCGCCGGCTTCTCTGGGCCCGAGATCATCTAAGATGGACTGATGCAAAGTGGAAAAGTGTTATGTGTGTCTGACGAGTCCACATTTTAAATTTTTTTGGGAAATATTCGACATCGTGTCATCCGGACCAAAGGGGAAGCTAACCATCCAGACTGTTATCGACGCAAAGTTCAAAAGCCAGCATCTGTGATGGTATGGGGGTGCATTAGTGCCCCAGGCATGGGTATCTAACACATCTGTGAAGGCACCATTAATGCTGAAAGGTACATACAGCTTTTGGAACAACATATGCTGCCATCTAAGTGCCGTCTTTTTCATGGATGCCCCTGCTTATTTCAGCAAGACAATGCCAAGCCACAGTGCATGTTAGATTTTTTAAGAAATCTTTTCTTGCGGCCCAGCCTCACCCAGTTTCTGCATCCAGTGGCCCCCAGGTAAATTGAGTTTGAGACCCCTGCTGTACATTATACACCTCAGCTAACTAAACTATGGAAATGTATAATATAATTCATATAGCAATACGGTCTCACTGATACAGCGGACAGCAGTTCGTCGAGTCATTGCGCAATCCGTGGTGAGGCTCAAACTGGCTGCTGACTCACCGCAAGTTATTGTTGTGTCGTTCGTGAACGATTCGTTCGAACGAACACATCTTTTGAGTGAATGTACTGAACCGAATCACTTAATGAACTGATTCGTTCCTTTCTCAGTTCAGTTGAGCCCCGCCGCAACCATGCCGGTATGAGTGGAACTGGCGCATTCTGTGACTCACTGAACCCTCGATGTCGGCGAACGACACAGCCAGCTACTCATCATGAGGGCGGGGGGAGGGACTGAGCGAACGATTCGTTCACTGCGGATTGACGACATGAATCACTCAGTGAACGACAACGCTCTTGTGATATTTGTATATTTTCTTTGTTATATTTTTAAACGTAGGCTACAGAACATTTAGTTTTTATGTTGGCATTTCTGGCTCTTAATTTATTTGTTTTATTTTGAAGGTATTTATTTTAAGTATACATTTTCTTTGCTACAGAACATTTAGCTTTTATGTTGGCATTTGTTAAGGGTTTCTTAATTTAATATTTGTTTTTGCACTAAACAAACGAAGCCTATTTATTTAACTGTTGATTGCAAGCATTTTAGTAGGCTATTACTATGTTTTTTATTTCCCACTTTTATTTATCCCGTGGCGGGGATATATATATATATATATATATATATATATATATATATATATATATATATATATATATATATATATATATATATATATATATATATATATATATCTATATGCTTCATGCCATTGGCATCCGTTCCCCATTCATTCTCCAAGCTAATGTTGACTCAAGCCACATGAAAACAAACACACACACGCGCACTGTTCCCATTATTTCAACACATAACATTTTTATTGCATATTTAAGTTGATATATCCATTTTTATATTTTTAAATGTAAGCTACTGACATTTTAGTTTTTATGTTAGCATTTCTGGCACTTGGTTTGATTTTTGTTTTGTTTTATTTAAGGTAGCCTATTTATTTTCTTTTTCTTTGCACATTTAAGTTGATATTTTCTTTGTTGTATTTTTAAACGTAGGCTACAGAACATTTAGTTTTATGTTGGGATTTCTTGCTCTTAATTTTTTTGTTTTATTTTGAAGGTATTTATTTTCTTTTTGTTTGCATGAATAAGTTCACATTTTCCTTGCTACAGAACATTTAGTTTTTATGTTGGCATTTGTTAAGGGTCTAACATGATACTTTCACAGTATCATGTTAGACCCGCTAAACATCCATTGCTTTCGGTCCCCTAGAGGGGGGACGGGTTGCCCACATCTGAGGTCCTCTCCAAGGTTTCTCATAGTCAGCATTGTCACTGGCGTCCCACTGGATGTGAATTCTCCCTGCCCACTGGGTGTGAGTTTTCCTTGCCCTTTTGTGGGTTCTTCTGAGGATGTTGTGTCGTAATGATTTGTGCAGTCCTTTGAGACATTTGTGATTTGGGGCTATATAAATAAACATTGATTGATTGATGATTGATTAAGGGTTTCTTAATTTAATATTTGTTTTTGCAGAGAGCCATTCATGTCTGTTGCCCTCTGGCCCACAGAGCTGTAGCTGAGTGATTCAGGTTCGCTTCACGAACCTACAAGAACTGACTGGTTGTCGCTGAGGACGTGATTCAGGTTGGCGCTGCACTCACTCACTCATTCAGAATCAGAACTCGCAGACCTAATGACACAGAGAACTGACTGTGTCGCGTAGGAGGACGCCACATTGAGGATCTCGTTCAGTCACTGTGCGCGTCGTTCATTGGGTGCTGAGGGCTTGTGTCCTTCGCGAACTGACACACACCGAGATCTGCCGCTGGGGAAGCTGTTACTGACTGACTCATGATTCGCCAACCTGCACACAAAACTGCTGCTACAGAAGTGATTCGGTAAATACATTTTTTAAACGAATCAATTTAAGGAACTGATTCTAGTGATTCAGTACAGTCAAAAGAACTGCTGATCCCATCACTACCGCAAGTCTCTTCTCAGTATTTGAACGGCAAATGTGAAAATTCAGCGATTTTAAATACAAATAATCTAAAACTGGTGAATTTAAATGGAAAATAACTTTATAAAGTATAATCACTGAATACATATAACAATTTAATTATTATTTTTTTTCTTTTTACATTTTTTTTCTTTCCATGATGGCACGTGAGGCGGGGTCTCACCTGCCTCCCCTGACTGCACGTCACTGATGTGATCGGTATTTCACTCATGGATGATCGATATTGGATTGGGCAACATCCCTACATTCCATATTCGTTTGCCAGAGTAACCTTCTCACTGTGTTTCTGCCACATCACGCTGTCCTTTCTCTCCCTTATTTGGCAGCCAGGCCCATTTTTCCAAGTTGCCAAGGAAACAGCAAAACGTGCGTGCCAATCGTATTCCCTTCGAACAAAACGGTTCTGTCCCAGAAGCAGTGCCTACCTTCCAACGTGCAAATAAAGTGGGTGGCCCTCCACCGAGTACTTGATATCGCACACCACTGAGGAAAGGAATCATTTTTGTTTTCTGTTTAAGTCCACTTTGAGTGCGTTTTGTCACGTGTGAAGGCGTCGCTGAACGCCTGCCTTTGAAGGTCATGATTGCATCGAGACTCTCTCGTTTGACGTTTAAATATTTATTCCCCTCACGTGTCTGCTCAAGCGACTCAGGTCAATCTGATATGAATAGAGACAGGAAGCAATGTTGAAATGTTTTGTAAAAGAGACAATCGTGGACACGATGCTTCAATGCTTAAAAGCCAGGAGCGCATAAGCCCAGGGACGTGTCTTCTCTGACGCTGGCAGCCTTATTCAGAATCGATAGGTCTGATCCGGGGAACCCTGATATCATCCTCACAGCAGGAGCGGCGCTGACCACGTGTCTGTGACTTGGTCATGTTCATTTAAAGACACCCGAGTTTGGGTGCGATCGTTGAGGAGTTAAGTCGTCCTAATCTCTCCCCTGCATGCGGCTGCTTGGAGACACGCATCTCATGCAGGAACGCCGAAACAAGTCCATTTGGATTTGCCTGAAAATTTCACCAACTTGGGAAAGAAGCAGCATGTTAAAGGAATAGTGCAGAGTTAATTAGATGTACTTTTTTAAAATTACCCATAGTCACTTATTTTATCCATCCATCCATCCATCTTCTTCCGCTTATCCGAGGTCGGGTCGCGGGGGCAGCAGCCTATGCAGGGAAGCCCAGACTTCCCTCTCCCCAGCCACTTCGTCTAGCTCTTCCCGGGGATCCGCAGGCGTTCATAGGCCAGCCGGGAGACATAGTCTTCCCAACGTGTCCTGGGTTTTCCCCGTGGCCTCCTACCGGTTGGACGTGCCCTAAACACCTCCCTAGTGTGGCATCCTGACCAGATGCCCAAACAACCTCATCTGGCTCCTCTCGATGTGGAGGAGCAGCGGCTTTACTTTGAGTTCCTCCTGGATAACAGAGCTTCTCACCCTATCTCTAAGGGAGAGCCCCGCCACACGGCGGAGGAAACTCATTTCGGCCGCTTGTACCCGCAATCTTATCCTTTCGGTCATGACCCAAAGCTCATGACCATAGGTGAGGATGGGAATGTAGATCGACCGGTAAATTGAGAGCTTTGCCTTCCGGCTCAGCTCCTTCTTCACCACAACCCGATCGGTACAACGTCCGGATTACTGAAGACGCCGCACCGATCCGCTTGTCGATCTCACGATCCACTCTTCCCTCACTCGTGATTAAGACTCCTAGGTACTTGAACTCCTCCACTTGGGGCAGGGTCTTCTCCCCAACCCGGAGATGGCACTCCACCCTTGTCCGGGAGAGGACCATGGACTCGGACTTGGAGGTGCTGATTCTCATTCCGGTCGCTTCACACTCGGCTGCAAACCGATCCAGTGAGAGCTGAAGATCCCGGTCAGATGAAGCCATCAGGACCACATCATCTGCAAAAAGCAGAGACCTAATCCCGCGGCCACCAAACCGGAACCTCTCAACGCCTTGACTGCGCCTAGAAATTCTGTCCATAAAAGTTATGAACAGAATCGGTGACAAAGGGCAGCCTTGGCGGAGTCCAACCCTCACCTGAAACGTGTCCGACTTACTTATTTTATACTATTTTATTTGCGGTATAGTTCAGTTGGTAAAGCGGCCATGCCAGAAACTTGAGGGTTCCAGGTTTGATCCCAGCTTCCGCCATCCTAGTCACTGCTGTTGTGTCCTTGGGCAAGACACTTTACCTACCAGCTCCCAGTGCCACCCACACTGGTTTAAATGTAACTTAGATATCGGGATTCACTATGTACAATCAATCAATCAATGTTTATTTATATAGCCCTAAATCACAAGTGTCTCAAAGGGCTGCACAAGCCACAACGACATCCTCGTTTCAAAGCCCACAAAAGGGCAAGAAAAAACTCACACCCCAGTGGGACGTCAATGTGAATGACTATGAGAAACCTTGGAGAGGACCACAGATGCAATGGACGTCTAGTGGGTCTAACATAGTATTGGGAAAGTCCAGTCCATAGTGAATCTAACATAATAGTGAGAGTCCAGTCCATCGTGCAGCCAGCATGAGACCATCCTGAGCGGAGACAGGTCAGCAGCACATAGATGTCCCCAACCGATGCACAGGCGAGCGGTTCACCCCAGGCTCCCGACTCTGGACAGCCCGCACTTCATCCATGGCCACGGGACCTGTGCCGCCCACCCCCACCCCCCCACCTTCAAGCACCTACAAGCACTTTGAATCACTAGAGACAAAGCGCTATATACATATAATTCACTTCACTTATATATATGTAGCACCCCTACTGTAGGATAGCAGGTTAGTACAACAATTAAGATTACTATGTTCTTGGCCGTATAATTGAGAGACTCTAAATGACACATTTTGTACTTAGCGGACCACAGAACAGCTGCTGGCAAATTTATTGCACAATAATAAACAACAACACATGAACAGTGTGCTTTTTGAATTGAAAATACCCCCCAAAAATAAAATAAAAATAGAGCTCTGTTTCAAAAATCTAAAATAGAAAAATAGAAGAAATGGCCTTTTTAAATCTGAATTCTACCCGGGTAGTACTGAATTGAACACCGTCTATATTCGTTGGTTGGGAATCCTTAGTTCTATTGTAATCTGTTATTCCATACTGATTCGGTTCGATACTTGCGACTCTGATGGTGGATCAGTTCAGTTATAGGTCACTGCAGAGTGTGGAAACCGATGTAGCTGGCCACACCACATCCAAACGCTCCCTCTCCGCAGACTCTCACTCACTGGGACTGGCTCGCCATCATACTCAAGTCCAGCTTGGAAACAGACTTCAGGATCACACAAAAAAACGATTGGAGTTCTCAGCAGCACAAAGCACAGAAACCCAACTCCCACTGGAACCCGGCTATCTTATGCTGCTTTTCCAACACTCGGTTTGAGAAGTAACACGTTTTTGAAGTTATAAACCTTGTCTTTGAAACACAACGATATGACTCGTGCCTTCACTCTGGGACTTTCAGTGAAAGAGTGACTGGAATAACAAAGGTACATGCGACCTCTACTGGCCAACGTGTAAATAACGTGCTGTGTGCATGTATCATCAGTTTAACCCGGTAGTGAACACATGACTTTGACACATCATAAATAAACATTTTAAGTGACCAAAGTGACTTTGGCACACATTAAATTAGAAATTAATAATAGGATACTATAGATTAGTGGGGCTTCACGGTGGCAGAGGGGTTAGTGCGTCTGCCTCACAATACGAAGGTCCTGCAGTCCTGGGTTCAAATTCAGGCTCGGGATCTTTCTGTGTGGAGTTTGCATGTTCTCCCCGTGAATGCGTGGGTTCCCTCCGGGTACTCCAGCTTCCTCCCACTTCCAAAGACATGCACCTGGGGATAGGTTGATTGGCAACACTGAATTGGCCCTAGTGTGTGAATGTGAGTGTGAATGTTGTCTGTCTATCTGTGTTGGCCCTGCGATGAGGTGGCGACTTGTCCAGGGTGTACCCCACCTTCCGCCCGATTGTAGCTGAGATAGGCGCCAGCGCCCCCCGCGACCCCAAAAGGGAATAAGCGGTAGAAAATGGATGGATATAGATTAGTGACCCTATATTTTCATATGGGTTACATATAGGTAAAACAAAAAAAATGTGCCTATCGTGCAAAAGTTCATCTATGTCAGCAATTCAACTTCAAATGTATGATGTAACATTTGTATTGTAATCCTCAAACTAAGTGACAGTGAAGCTCAATGTACTAATCACTGAATGGAAAAGTGGGCAAAACAGGATCATCATGTTTACACATTGTACATCACATTTTGCATTATAATAACGTATTTTTCGGACCATAAAGGCGCACCGGATTAAAGGGCGCACTGCCGGTGAGCGGGTCTATCCATCCATCCATTTCCTACCGCTTATTACTTTTGGGGTCGCGGGGGGCGCTGGTGCCTATCTAAGCTACAATCGGGCGGAAGGCGGCGTACACCCTGGACAAGTCGCCACCTCATCGCATTCAGGTCTAATTTCATACAAAAGGCGGATCGGATTATAAGGCGCAATAAAGGGGGTCATATCACGTTTATTATTTATCATTACGTTAAATTATACTATAATTTTTTTTCTTGCATCTGACTTGCTGCAAATCCCTGACAACCCTTACCCACAGCAGGCTTCCTCCCTGAAAAGAGAGGTAGCAACAAGCACCTACTAGCTCATGTTCGCCCCCTCCCTGTTCATGGTGATTTACAGTACTGCAGTCTCTCGGGAATATTATGTTTTTTTTTTATCAAGGATAAGTATGTTACATTATACCGGCTGATTAGATAGTTTAGAAATTCCCTCGGTCCATCCATGTTCTACCGCTCGTTCTTGGTGTAAAAAATGTGTGCAAAAACATAATGTTTGAAGCCGATTTCTGTTTTCTACTTTGTATTTGTCAAGTGTACTCAACCAGCCAGCAAAGCCTAGAGCAGCAGTCCTGATTGGTTTCTGCCTCCTATAGGGTCATTTTATACATTTTGTCATTTTTACTTAAGAAAGCGTAAAAAAATATTGTTTTAATGTTTTTGTTTGTTTTAAGTTTTTCATCATTACAAGCGAGGCTCTGGCTCCACAGTCCCTGGTTTTTATTGTGTTTACTGTTGAGTGCAAACAGCTGTATTGATGGAGGCTCCCCAAACAACAAACACTGTGCGATATTTAAAATCAGGGTGTCTTCTTCAAGGTTTTTACTATTACCACACACAATTCCGGTTGTGTATTTGACCACAATAGGGTTGTCTACCACTAAGGATCTTCGTGGTGAAAAAGGATTTTTTACTCGACTCAATAGTGTTGTTTTTTTTTGTTTTCTCTAAAGTGAAATAAACAGATTGCGATGATAAGTAGTCGTGTATACTGGCTGGTCACCAGGTGTAACGTCACGGGGATGTATCTCTACCGTGATTCTTTCGAATTTCATACAAAAAAAAAACCTAGACAAGGAATACAGTTTTTCATTTAATGCGAAGGGCTACCAGTTTGATACACACTTAAATAAATTGCCAGAAATAGCCAATTTGCTCAATTTACCTTTAATAAATAAATCTATATATATATATTTAAATAATGGGCATTTCTGTCTGTCATTCCGTCGTACATTTTTTTTCCTTTTACGGAAGGTTTTTTGTAGAGAATAATTGATGGAAAAAAAACACTTAATTGAACTGTTTAAAAGAGGAGAAAACAGGAAAAAATTGAAAATTAAATTTTGAAACATAGTTTATCTTCATTTTCGACTCTTTAAAATTCAAAATTCAACCGAAAAAAAGAAGAGAAAAACTAGTTAATTCGAATCTTTTTGAAAAAATAAAAAAAAGAATTTATGGAACATCATTAGTATTTTTTCCTGGTTAAGATACATTTTAGAATTTTGATGACATGTTTTAAATAGGTTAAAATCCAATCTGCACTTTGTTAGAATATAGAACAAATTGTACCAAGCTATATTTCTAACAAAGACAAATCATTATTTCTTCGAGATTTTCCTAAACAAAAATTATAAAAGAAATTCAAAAGACTTTAAAATAAGATTTAAATTTGATTCTAAAGATTTTCTAGATTTGTCGGAATATTTTTTTTAATTTTAATCATAATAAGTTTGAAGAAATATTTCACAAATATTCTTTGTCGAAAAAACAGAAGCTAAAATGAAGAATTAAACTAAAATGTATTTATCATTCTTTACAATAAAAAAAATTAATTTACTTGAACATTGATTTAAATCGTCAGGAAAGAAGAGGAAGGAATTTAAAAGCCAAAAAGGTAATAGTGTTTAAAAATCCTAAAATCATTTTTAAGGTTGTATTTTTTCTCTAATATTGTCTTTCTGAAAGTTATAAGAAGCAAAGTAAAAAAATAAACGAATTTGCCTCACAATACAAAGGTCCTGCAGTCCTGGGTTCAAATCCAGGCTCGGGATCTTTCTGTGTGGAGTTTGCATGTTCTCCCCGTGAATGCGTGGGTTCCCTCCGGGTTCTCCGGCTTCCTCCCACTTCCAAAGACATGCACCTGGGGATAGGTTGATTGGCAACACGAAATTGGCCCTAGTGTGTGAATGTTGTCTGTCTATCTGTGTTGGCCCTGCGATGAGGTGGCGACTTGTCCAGGGTGTACCCCGCCTTCCGCCCGATTGTAGCTGAGATAGGCGCCAGCGCCCCCCGGGACCCCGAAAGGGAATAAGCGGTAGAAAATGGATGGATGGAATTTATTTTAACAATGGAAGACCAAGTCTTTAAAATATTTTCTTGGATTTTCAAATTCTATTTGAGTTTTGTCTCTCTTAGAAATAAAAATGTCGAGCTTAGCGAGACCAGCTTGCTAGTAAATAAATACAATTTAAAAAATAAAGGCAACTCACTGGTAAGTGCTGCTATTTGAGCTATTTTTAGAACAGGCCAGCGGGCTACTCATCTGGTCCTTACGGGCTACCTGGTGCCCGTGGGCACCGCGTTGGTGACCCCTGATTTAGGGAAATAAAACAGATCTCATTTGCGAATTTGAGGACCTCAAAAGAAAAAGGCAAAACAACTTTGATAAACCAAAAAAAATGTGATAGAGATTGGATAGTTTAGTGAGATCCTCGAGTCTGGCACTGCTCCAAGAAGACATCAAACCTGGTTTTGGTAATGGTTTCAATCTATTTCCAACATCCATCCATCCATCCATCCATCCATCCATCCATCCATCCATCCATCCATCCATCCATCTTATTCCGCTTATCCGAGGTCGGGTCGCGGAGGCAGCAGCCTAAGCAGGGAAGCCCAGACTTCCCTCTCCCCAGCCATTTTGTCCAGCTCCTCCCGAGGGATCCCGAGGCATTCCCAGGCCAGCCAGGAGACATAGTCTTCCCAACGTGTCCTGGGTCTTTCCCGTGGCGTCCTACCGGTCGGACGTGCCCGAAGCTCCTCCCTAAGGAGGCGTTCAGGTGGCATCCTAACCAGATGCCCGAACCACCTCATCTGGCTCCTCTCGATGTGGAGGAGCAGCGGCTTTACTTCGAGCTCCCCCTGGATGACAAAGCTTCTCACCCTATCTCTAAGGGAGAGCCCCGCCACCCGGCGGAGGAAACTCATTTCGGCCTCTTGTACCCGTGATCTTATCCTTTCGGTCATAACCCGAAGCTCAAGACCATAGGTGAGGATGGGAACGTAGATCAACCATTAAATTGAGAGCTTTGCCTTCCGGCTCAGCTCCTTCTTCTCCACAACGGAATCGATACGGCGTTCGCATTACTGAGAACGCTGCACCGATCTGCCTGTCGACATCACGATCCACTCATCCCTCACTCGTGAACAAGACTCCGAGGTACTTGAACTACTCCACTTTTGGCAAGATCTCCTCCCCAACCCAGAGATGGCACTCCACCCTTTTCTTCTATTTCCAACATGCATACAAATACAATATGGCAACAGAGAGTTGGGTAAAATGAGTCAGTGGATAAGTTGACCTACCCCGTGTATTTTTACTAAGGTTGCCTTGACACCAAAATGTATTTTGATACTTTTCGATACTTTTCTAAATGAAGGGCACCACAAAAAAATTGCATTTTTGGTTTTATTTTAACGAAAAATCTTATTGTATATTAAACAAATGTTTCTTGTTGCAATTTTAGAACAATTTTAGGAGAATTTTAATTTTCCTGAAGGAACTCTCCTGAAGGAATCAATAAAGTGCTATCTATCTATGTATCTATCTATCCAACCAAGGGACAGCGTGGCGCAGTGGGAGAGTGGCCGTGCGCAACCCGAGGGTCCCTGGTTCAAATCCCACCTAGTACCAACCTCGTCACGTCCGTTGTGTCCTGAGCAAGACACTTCACCCTTGCTCCTGATGGGTGCTGGTTGGCGCCTTGCATGGCAGCTCCCTCCATCAGTGTGTGAATGTGTGTGTGAATGGGTGAATGTGGAAGTAGTGTCAAAGCGCTTTGAGTACCTTGAAGGTAGAAAAGCGCTATACAAATACAACCCATTTATTTATTTATCTATCTATCTATCTATCTATCTATCTATCTATCTATCTATCTATCTATCTATCTATCAATTAGGCAGTTGACCCATCCCCTTGTTGCACCCCTTTGCGAGGATAGGGGAGCAGTGAGCAGCAGCGGTGGCCACGCTCTGGAATCATTTTGGTGATTTAACCCCCAATTCCAGGATGGTAATGGGTCCCATTTTTATAGTCTTTGGTATGACTCAGCCATGGTGTGAACTCACGACCTACGGATCGCAGGGCGGACACTCTAACCACAAGGCCGCTGAGCAGGCTAAAGCTGGTTAGCGGGATGGATGTGCAAGAAGTGAATTGACACAGTAGGTTGGCGTAGACTACCTTCACCAGGCCCTGCACACCAAATGACACAGATTCACATATATCTCCAAGTGAGATTCTACCCTTAGCCAAAAATCTGCGGCCCAGACAACAAAGAAACAAACCAAAAGCGAGTGAAGACAAAAGTTGTTTTTGATGAACCTGAAAAGAAGGCAATCGAACATGTCGATGAAGAGAGGAAAAATAAACAAAAAGGTGAAACAGAAAGAAACATCAAATATCAATAAAAGCTGAAGGAGAAAAAAATCCCACAATAAAATTCAAAAAGCAGCTTTGATGTGAGTGCCATCCCATTTTAATGACACTTCTGAACATGAGGGTTCCAGAGATGAAAAAAGTGAACCAGAAAGCTCCGAGTTTGTAGTCATCATCCTAAGATTTGCACCAAAATACAGGAACCACCATTTCATTGGTTTGGTTGACTGCCTTGTGGGCAATGAAGGGAGAGCCAGATTTCTCAGAAGAATCAGAGAAGAATAACCCGTCTCTGCATTCTAGGAAAAATTTGAGGCTAAAGAAGTTACGGAGCAATTGCAAGGAGGAAGCAACAGTTGATAGTCCCTGTAACCTTGACAGTTTGAAAAGTGTTAAATGGTTTTGAAAATAACGGATGGTTTGTTGTCACAAGTTCTAAACTGTTTGAAACCGTTTGTTAGTACTAAGTGCTAAGTTTACATTTTAAAACACAGGGTCAGTTAATTTCAATCAATCAATCAATCAATCAATGTTTATTTATATAGCCCCAAATCACAAATGTCTCAGAGGACTGCACAAATCATTACGACTACAACATCCTCGGAAGAACCCACAAAAGGGCAAGGAAAACTCACACCCAGTGGGCAGGGAGAATTCACATCCAGTGGGACGCCAGTGACAATGCTGACTATGAGAAACCTTGGAGAGGACCTCAGATGTGGGCAACCCCCCCCCCCTCTAGGGGACCGAAAGCAATGGATGTCGAGCGGGTCTAACATGGTACTGTGAAAGTTCAATCCATAGCGACTCCAACACAGCCGCGAGAGTTCAGTTCAAGCGGATCCAAGACAGCAGCGAGAGTCCCGTCCACAGGAAACCATCTCAAGCGGATCAGCAGCGTAGAGATGTCCCCAACCGATACAGGCGAGCGGTCCATCCTGGGTCCCGACGAGCGGTCCATCCTGGGTCTCGACTCTGGACAGCCAGTACTTCATCCATGGTCATCGGACCGGACCCCCTCCACAAGGGAGGGGGGGACATAGGAGAAAGAAAAGAAGCGGCAGATCAACTGGTCTAAAAAGGAGGTCTATTTAAAGGCTAGAGTATACAGATGAGTTTTAAGGTGAGACTTAAATGCTTCTACTGAGGTAGCATCTCGAACTGTTACCGGGAGGGCATTCCAGAGTACTGGAGCCCGAACGGAAAATGCTCTATAGCCCGCAGACTTTTTTTGGGCTCTAGGAATCACTAATAAGCCGGAGTCTTTTGAACGCAGATTTCTTGCCGGGACATACGGTACAATACAATCGGCAAGATAGGCTGGAGCTAGACCGTGTAGTATTTTATACATAAGTAGTAAAACCTTAAAGTCACATCTTAAGTGCACAGGAAGCCAGTGCAGGTGAGCCAGTACAGGCGTAATGTGATCAAACTTTCTTGTTCTTGTCAAAAGTCTAGCAGCCGCATTTTGTACCAACTGTAATCTTTTAATGCTAGACATGGGGAGACCCGAAAATAATACGTTACAGTAATCGAGACGAGACGTAACAAACGCATGGATAATGATCTCGGCGTCTTTAGTGGACAAAATGGAGCGAATTTTAGCGATATTACGGAGATGAAAGAAGGCCGTTTTAGTAACGCTTTTAATGTGTGACTCAAAGGAGAGAGTTGGGTCGAAGATAATACCCAGATTTTTTACAGAGTCACCTTGTTTTATTATTTGGTTGTCAAATGTTAAAGTTGTATTATTAAATAGAGGTCGGTGTCTAGCAGGACCGATAATCAGCATTTCCGTTTTTTTGGCATCAAGTTGCAAAAAGTTAGCGGACATCCATTGTTTAATTTCATTAAGACACGCTTCCAACTGATTACAGTCCGGCATGTTGGTCAGCTTTAGGGGCATGTAGAGTTGGGTGTCATCAGCATAACAGTGAAAGCTAATACCGTATTTGCGTATGACGTCACCCAGCGGCATCATGTAGATGCTGAAGAGTACAGGGCCAAGGACCGAACCCTGGGGAACTCCACACGTTACCTTAACATAGTCCGAGGTCACACTGTTATGGGAGACGCACTGCATCCTATCAGTAAGATAAGAGTTAAACCATGACAGGGCTGAGTCTGACATACCAATTCGTGTTTTGATACGCTCTAATAAAATATTATGATCGACGGTATCGAAAGCAGCGCTAAGATCGAGGAGCAGCAACATAGGTGACGCATCAGAGTCCATCGTTAGCAATAGATCATTAGTCAATTTTGCGAGGGCTGTCTCAGTCGAGTGATTTGCCCTGAAACCGGATTGAAAGGTTTCACATAGATTGTTATACGCTAAGTGTTCATTTAGCTGCTCTGTAACAATTTTTTCAAGGATTTTTGAAATAAAGGGAAGGTGAGACACCGGTCGGTAGTTTACCATGAGGTCAGGATCGAGGTTAGGTCTTTTAAGGAGAGGATGAATAACCGCTTTTTTGAATGCAAGGGGAACAGTGCCCGAGGAAAGTGAAAAGTTTATAATATTTAGCACTGATGGACCTAATTATACAAAAAGCTCCTTGATAAGTTTCCCAGGAAGTGGGTCAAGTAAATATGTT
The DNA here is from genome assembly GCF_033978795.1 of Nerophis ophidion. NCBI lineage: Eukaryota > Metazoa > Chordata > Actinopteri > Syngnathiformes > Syngnathidae > Nerophis > Nerophis ophidion. The sequence continues at coordinate 58,246,535 of NC_084617.1, read as the reverse complement.
GTTTGTTTTATTCCATTTACACGTTGTAACAATCCTTCTAATGTTATTTCATCAAAACGAGAGAAACTATTTTGGATATTTGCAGTATCCGTAGATACAATCGTATCTGTGTTACTATAACCCAGTTGTAGCTGGGACGCATTGTCTTTAATCTCCTTTCTAATAAGTTCAATTTTCTTATTAAAGAACTTCATAAAGTCATCTGCCGAATGGGTGGAGCTACTGGAAGGAGTCCCTTGTTGGGTTAGCGATGCTACTGTACTAAACAAAAATTTTGGATCGTTTTTATTAATGCGGATGAGATTTGAGTAATAATTAGTTTTAGCTAAGGTAAGCATGCGTTTATAAGTTATTAAACTATCACTCCATGCTTGATGGTGCACCTCAAGTTTAGTCGTGCGCCATCTGCGTTCCAGCTTTCTACATAATAATTTCTGAGCTCTAGTTTCTTCTGTAAACCATGGCGTACGCCTTTTTGGAGCCTTTTTTAACTTCAGCGGTGCTTTACTATCAATGGTTTCGCGCAGGGCGTTGTTAAAGTTGTTAGTGAGGTTATCAATAGAGCCCACATACTTTGGGAACGGTGCCATTACCGAGGGCAGTAGGTCCGCAAGAATCGTCGTTGTGGCAGCATTAATGTTGCGGCTGCTATAGCAGTTATTATTATTATTAGCTTGCCGAACATGAGTCTGAACTTCGAATTTTATAAGGTAATGATCGGACATTACTTTAGTATACGGGAGTATCATAACTTTGGAAACGGTGATAGCTCTGACAAGCACTAGGTCTATCGTATTACCGCTGCGATGTGGGGGTTCATTTATTATTTGTGTGAGACCACAGCTATCAATTATAGTCTGGAGCGCCACGCGCGGTAGGTCCAATGGGGTATTCATATGGATATTAAAGTCCACCATTATAATTATATTATCGGCGTGCGTCACTAGATCAGCAACAAACTCTGAGAATTCACTAATAAAGTCCAAATAGGGCCCTGGGGGGCGGTAGATAACGGCCAGGCACAGAGGCAGAGGTGTGGCAGACTTCATATAAAGCACCTCAAACGATTTATATTTATTATTTAAGTTAGGACTAAAGTTAACGTTTTCGTTGTATATTAGTGCGACACCCCCTCCCCTTTTGAGGTGACGGGCAATATGCGCATTCGTATAGTTAGGAGGGGATGCCTCATTTATCGCAAAAAAGTCGTCTGGTTTAAGCCAGGTTTCGCTAAGACCGATGACGTTAAGGTTGTTGTCTCTAATGACCTCATTGACTAATAACGTTTTGGGAGACAAAGATCTGATGTTTAGAAAGCCCATATTATAGGTGGTGGGCTGTTTTAGCCCAGACCTGAGCAAATTAAGTTCGGGGGCCACATGCGGCCCGTTAAGCTTTTCAATCTGGCCCGCCGGACATTCCCAAATATTTTTTTTTAGATCTTTAAGATGGAAATGGGGCGGCATGGCGTAGTGGGTAGAGCGGCCGTGCCAGAAACCTGAGGGTTGCAGGTTCGCTTCCCACCTATTGACATCCAAATCGCTGCCGTTGTGTCCTTGGGCAGGACACTTCACCCTTGCCCCCGGTGCCGCTCACACTGGTGAATGAATGAATGAATGATTGGTGGTGGTCGGAGGGGCCGTAGGCGCAAACTGGCAGCCACGCTTCCGTCAGTCTACCCCAAGGCAGCTGTGGCTACAGATGTAGCTTACCACCACCAGGTGTGAATGAATGATGGGTTCCCACTTCTCTGTGAGCGCTTTGAGTATCTAACAATAGAAAAGCGCGATATAAATCTAATCCATTATTATTATTATTATTATGAAACTGTATCTGTCATTAAGATGTGAAGTGATGTTTTTTAATGACCGTAAGTTTTCAACTGTACAAAGTATTTCAATGGTTGGAATCTTTGCTTTTGAATGATATACCAGTTACTATAGTCATCTAATTAGTTACTATAGTCATCTAATTAGTTACTATGGTAATCTAATTAGTTACTATTGTAACGCAGGTGTCAAATACATTTGCGGAGACTATTAGGCTCTTGCCTTTCTACTTACTCTTTGCGCACTTCCTAGTCACGTGACCGCCACAGTACAATCAGCTGTAGGTATATACCGGTGGCCAAAGATTAACTAGAGCAAGAGCATACCAGTCACTTTCGGCTACCGGTATATACCTACAGCTGATTGGACTGTGGCGGTCACGTGACTAGGAAGTGCGCAATAGTAAATAGAAAGGCAAGAGCCTAACAGTCTCCGCAAATGTGTTTGACACCTGCGTTACACTATGGTCATCTAATTAGTTACTATGGTAATCTACGTCACAGCAGCTCAGACGAGCCACCAAGCAGTGTTGGTGGGAAGCGTTTCCACAGACATGGAAGGAGATTTTCACAACAAATTTCCAAAGCTTAGTGATATATCGCAGTGGTTCTCAACCTTTTTTCAGTGATGTACCTCCTGTGAACATTTTTTTTAATTCAAGTACCCCCTAATCAGAGCAAAGCATTTATGGTGAAAAAAAGAGATAAAGAAGTAAAATACAGCACTGTGTCATCAGTTTCTGATTTATTAAATTGTATAACAGTACAAAAATATTGCTCATTTTGAGTGGTCTTTTTTTAACTATTTGGAAAAAATGATATAAAAATAACTTGTTGAAAAATAAACAAGTGATTCAATTATGAATAAAGATTTCCACACATAGAAGTAATCATCAACTTAAAGTGCCCTCTTTGGGGATTGTAATAGAGATCCATCTGGATTCATGAACTTAATTCTAAACATTTCTTCACAAACAAAAGAAATCTTTAACATCAACATTTATGGAACATGTCCACCAAAAAATCAAGCTGTTAACACTGAATATTGCAATGTTCTATTTCTTTTCACAGTTGATGAACTTACATTCATATTTTGTTGAAGTATTATTCAATAAATATATTTATAAAGGATTTTTGAATTGTTGCTATTTTTAGAATATTTAAAAAAAATCTCACATACCCCTTGGCATACGTTCAAGTACCCCTAGGGGTACGCGTACCCCCATTTGAGAACCACTGATATATCAGATATATCAGATTGTAGGTGGGTTTATTTTGTACCCTTCGCGTTCATATTTCACTGTTTGTTGCATTTTTGTTGTGTTTCACTTGTTTGTAAAATATGTTTATTGAAAGGGGTTGTGACGTTCATATTTTGTCAATATTCTGTGTTTTATCGTTCATAGAAGAATGTAAAAATCCATTATGTTTTTAGAGGCGGTCTGTCACACCGTTTTTAGCATTCAATCAGAAATTATTGTGAGGTTTTGTATTAGTGTTCCTAAAAATAGATATACTGACCCCCAGACACATTTATTTCTCTAAATGTGGCCCTCAAGTCAAAATAATTGCCTAGGCCTGATTTAGCCATTACACGTGGCAAGTTGAGTCACAGGAGCCCTTTATATCTTTGAAAAGTCATGTTTTTGGGCAGCTTGTCAGAAACTCATTCTGATCATTTAATTTAATAGGAGACATCCAAAAAGAAATGAATGTGTTTTCGTTTCTCCTTACTTCAGGGTCATCATCTCACCCACTCTCCCCTCCATCACATATTTCTAGTTTCTCTGTTATGTGTACAGGAGGAGGAGACGACACAGACAGGAAGGGTGTTATTTAACTCTATTTTAAATATATATATATATATATATATATATATATATATATATATATATATATATATATATATATATATATATAAATATACATATATATATATATATATATATATATATATATATATATATATATATATATATATATACATATATATATATATATATACAGGTATATATAAAATATATATAAATAACAAATAATAATATTAATACACAAGATAATGGGGTGTGACTAAATCCAAGAGTGTATTGTGTTGGAAATAATGAGTGTTACCAGGAGTGTTGAGTAATGTGAGGAAGTCCAAGGGGGGACAAGGCAAGCTCGACGATCCATGAGCAGGCAGGAAGTTGGGGAGTATAGTGAGGCGTCGAAGGTCTGTGTCCAGGCACGAGAGCAAGATCCAAAAGGTGCAGCCAGAGAACCAGAGAGGAAAACAGGGGAGACGAGACACACAGCTTGTCACGCGGGAACAGAAGTTTGCTGCTGGAACGACACGACACAGGACAACGCATGGAGCATGATACGAGTAGGCTTACTGTACAAAACAGGTAGCTACGTTCTGGCCCGGAACGCAGGTCTGCACTGGCTAAAGAAGCCCAGGAATCTCATCAATGACAGGTGTGTTTATTGCTGATAAATTGCAGCCGGTGGCTGCAGCAGGAGATGAGCACGCATTGGCATATGCTCTGTGGAGGTCAATTAAGAAATGCCGTTGTTGAACTCTTTTTTATTTATATATATAACCCAAATATATATAAATAACATACAGTATAATAATATTAATACACAAGAGAATGGAGTGTGACTAAATCCCAAAATGTATGGTGTGCGACTATGTGTAGGAATTAATGAGTGTTACCGGGAGTGATGACCGAGAAGTGAGGAAGTCCAAGGGGGGACAAGACAAGCTCGAAGGTCCATGAGCAGGCAGGAAGTCGGGGGCTATAGTGAGGCGTCGAAAGTCCGTGTTCAGACGGGAGATCGAGATCCAAAAGGGGCAGCCAGAGAACCAGAGAGGAAAATGGGGAGACGATACACACTACTCGTCACGTGGAAACAGAGGTTTGCTGCTGGAATGACACGACACAGGACAACGCATAGAGCATGTACAAAACAGGTGGCTATGTTCTGGCCCGGAACAGAGGTCTGCACTGGCTTAAGGAGCCCAGGAAGCTCATCAATGACATGTGTGTAGATTGCTGATTAATTGCAGCCAGCGGCTGCAGTAGGAGATAAGCACGCATGGGTGTGTCCCGAGGTGTGATCTGTGGAGCTCATTGAGGAATGCGCTGCGGCGTGCGCTTGCGCCGTCACATTTTCACCCAAAAATATAGTGTTTCTTGCCACCTTATGTTGTATATTTGTACATGGGATTTTTAGTTAATGGTTTAATCTATTATTACACCTAGAAATGTCATTAATTTTACCCTGCCAACCTTTTACCTTGTTTGTCCTTCTCTACTTTTATCGACTAGGATTATTTTAGCTAATCTGTTTCCGTCGAATTATCTCCTTACCAAGCATGCACAGACATTGATACATGTTTATACATAATTGTCCTTTAAAACTGACTTTGAAACAACTTTGTGAAATAGTAGAATTTGTAAAATGATACAACGTTATAAATGATAAATGATAAATTGGTTGTACTTGTATAGCCCTTTTCTACCTTCAAGGTACTCAAAGCGCTTTGACACTAATTCCACATTTACCCATTCACACACACATTCACACACTGATGGAGGGAGCTGCCATGCAAGGCGCTAACCAGGACCCATCAGGAGCAAGGGTGAAGTGTCTTGCTCAGGACACAACGGACGTGACGATGTTGGTACTAAGTGGGGATTGAACCAGGGACCCTCGGGTTGCGCACAGCCACTCTCCCACTGCCCCACGGCGTCCCAAACGTTGAGGCTCCTTCCCCCCCAGCGAAGTGACCTTCCACGTCCCAAGAGCTAGCTTATGTAGCCGAGGATCGGACCGCCAAGTGCCCTGCCTTTGGCTTCCGCCCAACTCACCCACGTTGCCTCTTCGGGCTGTGCTCGCCATCGTGCCCCACCACCGGGCCTGGCTCCAGAGTTGGGCCTCGGTGACCCGCATCCGGGGAAGGGAAATCTGGGTCCTTTGTTTGTATTTTTCATAGAGGTCTTCAAGCTGCTCTTTGTCTGATCCCTCACCTAGGAACAGTTTGTCTTGGGAGACCCTACCCGAGGGCATAAAACCCCCCGGACAACATAGCTCCTAGGATCATTGGGACATTCAAACTCCTCTACCACGATAAGGTGGCAGATCAGAGAGGAGAAAGAAAATATCCTAATAAGACCCCTTTAAATCATTCCACCTGAAGAAAAGAATGCTTCAAAACATACAAATAATTGCATGAATTAGTATGACATTTAAGCCCACCATAAAACCATTTGAACACATCTGCAATTTTCAGTTCGACGTTCTTAGAATAAACTGAACCTAACAGTTTATGTTAGCCTATACTAGCTCACCTGCACTGGCTTACTGTGCACTTAAAGGGGAACATTATCACCAGACCTATGTAAGCGTCAATATATACCTTGATGGTGCAGAAAAAAGACCATATATTTTTTTTACCGATTTCCGAACTCTAAATGGGTGAAGTTTGGCGAATTAAACGCCTTTCTGTTTATCGCTCTTTTTGAGATGACGTCAGAACGTGACGTCTCCGAGGTAATACATCTGGCATTTTCATTTTCAACACATTACAAACACCGGGTCTCAGCTCTGCTCTTTTCCGTTTTTTCGACAATTTTTTTAGAAATTTGGAGACATCATGCCTCGTCGGTGTGTTGTCGGGGGGTGTAACAACACTAACAGGGAGGGATTAAAGTTGCACCACCGGCCCGAAAATGCCAAAGTGTCTGCCGCCAGACCCCCATTGAATGTGCCAAAGTGTCTCCACATTTTACCGGCGATGACAGACATGACACAGAGATGTATGGATAACCTGCGGATGCATTTTCAACGATAAAGTCAACTAAATCACAAAGGTGAGTTTTGTTGATGTTGACTTATGTGCTAATCAGACATATTTGGTTGCGGCGTGACTGCCAGCTAATCGATGCTAACATGCTACGCTTATCGACGCTAACATGCTATTTACCGGCGGTGCTAAAGCAGACATGGCACAGAGATGTATGGATAACCTGCAGATGCATTTGCAACTATAAAGTCAACGAATTCACAAAGGTGAGTTTTGTTGATGTTGACTGCCAACTAATTGATGCTAACATGCTATTTAAGCAGACATGGCAAAGAGATGTATGGATAACCTGCATATGCATTTGCAACTATATTACATTTCCTTCCACCCACATTAATGCGAAAAAAAATACTTACCAATCGAAGGATTTAAGTTGCTCCAGTGTCACGAGATGCGAAAGTCCTGATCGTTTGGTCCGCACATTTTACCAGCGATGCTAACGCAGCTATCCGGCCATGCTATGGCTATGAATAGCATCAATAGCTATTCGCTCAATAGCTCCAGTTTCTTCTTCAATACTATCATACTCCAACCATCCGTTTCAATACATGCGTAATCTGTTGAATCGCTTAAACCGCTGAATTTCGAGTCTGAATCCGAGCTAATGTCGCTATATCTTGCTGTGGTATTCGCCGTTGTTTGTTTACATTGGCAGCACTGTGTGACGTCACAGGGAAATGGATAGCAAGATATAGCAAGATGGCGGCGCCCGGACGGGCTGCGACACTGCGGAGCTCTTGCTAAAGATGGAACATTTGGCGGAAATGCCGAACAGTTCTGCAGACTTCATGGCTGGCTCGCATCGTGGTCACTCCGTGATCACGTACGACCGCCAGACACTTCTGGATATGGACATATCGGGCCGTTTTGGACTGATAGACGCGTGCGTGCTAAACGTGCTAACTAGCAAGGGAATAATTCGGCGGCTACATCCAGCGGCCTGTGAAGCAGGGGAGTCTAGTAGCAGCGGGGGCCGTCTACGGAGCAGACGCCAGCGGTGTGATCGGAAACGCGGATGCCGAGCGGGGCTTAAAACAAAGCAGAAGGCTAATCCCCACAGAACACCACTTCCCTCCATCCTGCAGCCGGATTTAAATAAAGGATGCGAGACTACTGGTCTGGGTAAGGAGTCAGTTAAATTAGAACCAGTTTTTTCTGCTTTGAGTGTTTCAGAGTTGGACATGTGTTTTACTGAGGTGCTTAACTATGATGCGTGCAGTTTATCAAAGCAACAAACAAACAATCGGAAAATCCCCGTTACTGAGGTGGCTAACCATGATGCGTGCAGTTTATCAAAGCAACAATCAAACAATCGGAAAATTCCCGTCGTATCAATTCCTAGATATGGTCGTAATTATACTGAATGCACTGGGCATAATAAACACAACATTATTAATATTGCTACTACGGATAATTTGAGCAAAAATTCCCTAAAACAGCCGACTACCTATAATATAGGTTTTTTAAACATAAGATCATTGTCTCCCAAAACGTTGTTAGTTAATGATATTATCAGAGACAACAACCTTAACGTCATCGGTCTCAGTGAAACCTGGCTTAAACCAAACGACTTTTTTGCGCTAAATGAGGCATGTCCTCCTAACTTTACACATGCGCATATTGCCCGTCCGCTTAAAAGGGGTGGGGGGGTCGCACTAATATACAACGAAAACTTTAACCTTAGTCCTAACATAAATAATAAATATAAATCGTTTGAGGTGCTTACTATGAAGTCTGTCACACCGCTCCCTCTACACCTGGCTGTTATCTACCGCCCCCCAGGGCCCTATTCGGACTTTATCAATGAATTCTCAGAGTTCGTTGCTGATCTAGTGACACACGCCGATAATATAATCATAATGCGGGACTTTAATATCCATATGAATACCCCATCGGACCCACCGTGCGTAGCGCTCCAGACTATAATTGATAGCTGTGGTCTCACACAAATAATAAATGAACCCACGCATCGCAACGGTAATACGATAGACCTAGTGCTGGTCAGGGGTATCACCGTTTCCAAAGTTACAATACTCCTGTATACTAAAGTATTGTCCGATCATTACCTTATAAAATTCGAGGTTCAGACGCATTTTCGTCAAACTAATAATAATAATAACTGCTATAGCAGCCGCATCATTAATACGGCCACAACGACAACTCTTGCTGACCTACTGCCCTCGGTAATGGCACCATTCCCAAAGTATGTGGGCTCTATTGATAACCTCACTAACAACTTTAACGATGCCCTGCGCGAAACCATTGATAACATAGCACCGCTGAAGTTAAAAAAGGCTCCAAAAAAGCGCACCCCATGGTTTACAGAAGGAACTAGAGCTCAGAAATTATTATGCAGAAAGCTGGAACGCAAATGGCGCACGACTAAACTTGAGGTGCACCATCAAGCATGGAGTGATGGTTTAATAACTTATAAACGCATGCTTACCTTAGCTAAAGCTAAATATTACTCAAATCTCATCCACCATAATAAAAACGATCCTAAATTTTTTTTAGTACGGTAGCATCGCTAACCCAACAAGGGACTCCTTCCAGTAGCTCCACCCACTCAGCTGATGACTTTATGCAACTCTTTAGTAAGAAAATTGAAGTCATTAGAAAGGAGATTAAAGACAATGCATCCCAGCTACAACGGGGTTCTATTACCACTGACACGATTGTATATACGGCGGATACTGCCCTCCAAAATAGTTTCTCTCGTTTTGAGGAAATAACATTAGAGGAATTGTTACAACGTGTAAATGGAATAAAACAAACAACATGTTTACTTGACCCTCTTCCTGGGAAACTGATCAAGGAGCTCTTTGTTTTATTAGGTCCATCAGTGCTAAATATTATAAACTTATCACTTTCCTCGGGCACTGTTCCCTTAGCATTCAAAAAAGCGGTGATTCATCCTCTTCTTAAAAGACCTAACCTCGATCCTGACCTCATGGTAAACTACCGACCGGTGTCTCACCTTCCCTTTATTTCAAAAATCCTCGAAAAAATTGTTGCGGAGCAGTTAAATGAACACTTAGCGTCTAACAATCTATGTGAAACCTTTCAATCCGGTTTCAGGGCAAATCACTCCACGGAGACAGCCCTCGCAAAAATGACTAATGATCTATTGCTAACGATGGATTCTGATGCGTCATCTTTGTTGCTGCTCCTCGATATTAGCGCTGCTTTCGATACTGTCGATCATAATATTTTATTAGAATGTATCAAAACACGAATTGGTATGTCAGACTTAGCCCTGTCTTGGTTTAACTCTTATCTTACTGATAGGATGCAGTGTATCTCCCATAACAATGTGACCTCGGACTACGTTAAGGTAACGTGTGGAGTTCCCCAGGGTTCGGTCCTTGGCCCTGCACTCTTCAGCATCTACATGCTGCCGCTAGGTGACATCATACGCAAATACGGTGTTAGCTTTCAGTGTTATGCTGATGACAACCAACTCTACATGCCCCTAAAGATGACCAACATGCCGGATTGTAGTCAGTTGGAGGCGTGTCTTAATGAAATTAAACAATGGATGTCCGCTAACTTTTTGCAACTCAACGCCAAAAAAACGGAAATGCTGATTATCGGTCCTGCTAGACACCGAACTCTATTTAATAATACAACTCTAACATTTGACAACCAAACAATTAAACAAGGCGACACGGTAAAGAATCTGGGTATTATCTTTGACCGAACTCTCTCCTTTGAGGCACACATTAAAAGCGTTACTAAAACGGCCTTCTTTCATCTCCGCAATATCGCTAAAATTCGCTCCATTCTGTCCACTAAAGACGCTGAGATCATTATCCATGCGTTTGTTACGTCTCGTCTCGTTTACTGTAACGTATTATTTTCGGGTCTCCCCATGTCTAGCATTAAAAGATTACAGTTGGTACAAAATGCGGCTGCTAGACTTTTGACAAGAACAAGAAAGTTTGATCACATTACGCCTGTACTGGCTCACCTGCACTGGCTTCCTGTGCACTTAAGATGTGACTTTTAGGTTTTACTACTTACGTATAAAATACTACACGGTCTAGCTCCATCCTATCTTGCCGATTGTATTGTACCATATGTCCCGGCAAGAAATCTGCGTTCAAAGGACTCCGGCTTATTAGTGTTTCCCAAAGCCCAAAAAAAGTCTGCGGGCTGTAGAGCTTTTTCTTTTCGGGCTCCAGTACTCTGGAATGCCCTCCCGGTAACAGTTCGAGATGCCACCTCAGTAGAAGCATTGAAATCTCACCTTAAAACTCATTTGTATACTCTAGCCTTTAAATAGACTCCCTTTTTAGACCAGTTGATCTGCCGTTTCTTTTCTTTTTCTTCTATGTCCCACTCTCCTTTGTGGAGGGAGTCCGGTCCGATCCGGTGGCCATGTACTGCTCGCCTGTGTATCGGCTGGGGACATCTCTGGGCTGCTGATCCGCCTCCGCTTGGGATGGTTTCCTGCTGGCTCCGCTGTGAACGGGACTCTCGCTGCTGTGTTGGATCCGCTTTGGACTGGACTCTCGCGACTGTGTTGGATCCATTATGGATTGAACTTTCACACTATTATGTTAGACCCTCTCGACATCCATTGCTTTCCTCCTCTCCAAGGTTCTCATAGTCATCATTGTCACCGACGTCCCACTGGGTCATTATTGTCACCGATGTCCCACTGGGTGTGAGTTTTCCTTGCCCTTATGTGGGCGTACCGAGGATGTCGTAGTGGTTTGTGCAGCCCTTTGAGACACTAGTGATTTAGGGCTATATAAGTAAACATTGATTGATTGATTGATTGATAGTAGCATCGCAAGTAGCAAAAATCAAGCACTTTAAAGCTTTTTTTAGGGATATTCGGGGACCGGTAAAATAAAAAAATAAAACTTTAAAAAATACAACAAGTCACTGGGAACTGATTTTTATTGTTTTTAACCCTTTTGAAATTGTGATAATGTTCCCCTTTAAGATGTGACTTTAAGGTTTTACTACTTACGTATAAAATACTACACGGTCTAGCTCCAGCCTATCTTGCCGATTGTATTGTACCATATGCCCCGGCAAGAAATCTGTGTTCAAAGGACTCCTCCGACTTATTAGTGATTCCTAAAGCCCCAAAAAAGTCTGCGGGCTATAGAGTGTTTTCCGTTCGGGCCCCAGTACTCTGGAATGCCCTCCCGGTAACAGTTCGAGATGCCATCTCAGTAGAAGCACTTAAGTCTCACCTTAAAACTCATTTGTATAATCTAGCCTTTAAATAGACCCCCTTTTTTAGACCAGTTGATCTGCCGTTTCTTTTCTTTTTCTCCTCTGTCCTACTCTCCCTTGTGGAGGGGGTCCGGTTCGATGACCATGGATGAAGTACTGGCGCACCCAGGATGGACCGCTAGTCCAGAGTTGGAACCCAGGATGGTCCGCTCACCTGTGTGTCGGCTGGACCGCTCGCCTGTGTGTCGGCTGGGGACATCTCTGCGCTGCTGATCCGCCTCCGCTTGGGGTGGTTTCCTGTTGGCTCCGCTGTGGACGGGACTCTCTCTGCTGTGTTGGATCCGCTTTGGACTGGACTTTCACAGTATCATGTTAGACCCGCTCGACATCCATTGCTTTCGGTCCCCTAGAGGGGGGGGTTGCCCACATATGCGGTCCTCTCCAAGGTTTCTCATAGTCATCATTGTCACCGACGTCCCACTGGGTGTGAGTTTTCCTTGCCCTTATTTGGCCCTACCGAGGATGTCGTACTTGTTTGTGTTGTGGTTTGTGCAGCCCTTTGAGACACTAGTGATTTAGGGCTATATAAATAATAATTGATTGATGTTGTCGAGAAGATTTAGTGGTTCCTTAATATTGCACATTTTGGCTCAGTACAAAATGTACTCTATCATGCCGTATTACAAAGCTAAATTGTTGCAGTGCTTTCAGAGAGCAGATAAGGTGCATTGAAACACGACGTCCCAACCAAGCAAACAATAATAGCAGCAAGTATGAGCTGCGCTGCGTGCACTAAAGGGCGCTCCAGCTTCCAGCGTCTAATGGCTCAGTCTTTGAATAACTGTGGATTTCATTGTTCTTAGTATTGAGCCGAGGTCACTGAATTCAGGTAAACCAACATTTTGCTTCCAGTTAATTTCCTTTTTCAGCTTTTTTCTCAGAACTAATCAACAAGGGCAGAGAATGAATGAGAAGTACATAAAAGCATCATGTTCTGTATCGTTACAGCATGAATTAATGATGTGTGACTGTTGATCATGACTTTGCCTTATCAAAATAATGTATTCACATTTATTATATATATATATATATATATATATATATATATATATATATATATATATATATATAATGTATATTATTGATATGTTAATATATGATGTATATCATATATAATATATGCATATATGTGTGTATATATATGTCTTGATTGGATTATCCAGAGAATAGTGCTCGATACCGTGGTAGAGCGCAATATGTAGGTGTGGGAAAAAATCACAAGACTACTTCATCTCTACAGATCTGTTTCATGAGGGGTTTCCTCAATCATCAGGAGATTTTGTGTGTATATATATATATATATATGTGTGTATATATATATATATATATATATATATATACACACAAACTTACATATATATGTATGTATGTGTATATATGTATGTATATATATGTATATATGTGTAAAGATGAGTGTGTACATATAAATAAAGAGTGTATACATATATATATATATATATATATATATATATATATATATATATATATGGGCTTCACGGTGGCAGAGGGGTTAGTGCGTCTGCCTCACAATACAAAGTTCCTGCAGTCCTGGGTTCAAATCCAGGCTCGGGATCTTTCTGTGTGGAGTTTGCATGTTCTCCCCGTGAATGCGTGGGTTCCCTCCGGGTAATCCGGCTTCCTACCACTTCCAAAGACATGCACCTGGGGATAGGTTGATTGGCAACACTAAATTGGCCCTAGTGTGTGAATGTGAGTGTGAATGTTGTCTGTCTATCTGTGTTGGCCCTGCGATGAGGTGGCGACTTGTCCAGGGTGTACCCTGCCTTCCGCCCGATTGTAGCTGATTTAGGCGCCAGCGCCCCCCACGACCCCGAAAGGGAATAAGCGGTAGAAAATGGATGGATTGATATATATATATAGATATATATATATATATATCTATATATATATATATATATATATATATATATATATATATGTATGTATATAAAAAAATATCTCCTTCTCACCCCGGTGGGGTGGTATATGTGTCATCTTTAAGCTAGGGTCCTCTACCGGAGGCCTGGGTGTTTGAGGGTTCTGCGCAGTATCTTGGCTGTTCCGAGGACTGCGCTCTTCTGGACTGAGGCTTCAGCTGTTGTTCCTGGGATCGGTTGGAGCCGCTCAACCAGTTTTGGGGTTACTGCTCCGAGCGCCCCTACTACCACGGGGACTACACTAGCCTTGACCTTCCACATGCGTTCCAGATGCTCTTTCAACCTTGGGTACTTCTCAAGTTTGTTGCGTTCCATCGTTCTGATGTTGGTGTCAGTTGGGATTGCCACATCTATAACCACCACCCTTTTCTGCTCTTTGTCCACCACCACTATGTCTGGTATTTATATATATATATATATATATATATAAATATGTATATATATATAAATATGTATATATATATATATATATATATATATATATATATATATATATATATATACAAACCCCGTTTCCATATGAGTTGGGAAATTGTGTTAGATGTAAATATAAACGGAATACAATGATTTGCAAATCATTTTCAACCCATATTCAAATGAATGCACTACAAAGACAAGATATTTGATGTTCAAACTCATAAGCTTTATTTTGTTTGTGCAAATAATAATTAACTTAGAATTTCACGGCTGCAACATGTGCCAAAGTAGTTGGGAAAGGGCATGTTCACCACAGTGTTACATCACCTTTTCTTTTAACAACACTCAAAAAGCGTTTGGGAACTGAGGAAACTAATTGTTGAAGCTTTGAAAGTGGAATTCTTTCCCATTCTTGTTTTATGTAGAGCATTATTCGTTCAACAGTCCGGGGTCTCCGCCGTCGTATTTTACGCTTCATAATGCACCACGCATTTTCGATGGGAGACAGGTCTGGACTGCAGGCGGGCCAGGAAAGTACCTGCACTCTTTTACTATGAAACCACTCTGTTGTAACACGTGGCTTGGCATTGTCTTGTTGAAATAAGCAAGGGCGTCCATGATAACGTTGCTTAAATGACAACAAATGTTGCTCCAAAACCTGTATGTACCTTTCAGCATTAATGGTGCCTTCAGAGATGTGTAAGTTACCCATGCCTTGGGCACTAATACACCCCCATACCATCACAGATGCTGGCTTTTGAACTTTGCGCCTACAACAATCCGGATGGTTATTTTCCTCTTTGTTCCGTTTATGTGCAGTGATTTCTCCAGATTCGCTGAACCTTTTGATGATTTTATGGACCGTAGATGGTAAAATCCCGAAATTCCTTGCAATAGCTCGTTGAGGAATGTTGTTCTAAAACTATTCGACAATTTGCTTACAAATCCTTGTTTGTGAATTACTTAGCATTTTATGGAAAATGTTTTTATACCCAATCATGGCACCCACCTGTTCCCAATTATCCTGCACACCTGTGGGATGTTCCAAAAGAGTGTTTGATGAGCATTTCTCAACTTTATCAGTATTTATTGCCACCTTTCCCAACTTCTTTGTCACGTGTTGCTGGCATCAAATTCTAAAGTTAATAATTATTTGCAAAAAAATTATATATATAAATTTGAACATCAAATATATTGCCTTTGTGGCATATTCAACTGAAAATGGGTTGAAAATGTTATGCAAATCATAGTATTCAGTTTATATTTATCTAACACAATTTCCCAACTCATACGGAAATGGGGTTTGTATATATATATATATATATATATATATATATATATATATATATATATATATATATATATATATATATTTGTGTGTGTATATATTTGTATATCTATCTATCTATCTATCTATCTATCTATCTATCTATCTATCTATCTATCTATCTATCTATCCATCTATCTATCTATCTATCTATCTATCTATCTATCTATCTATCTATCTATCTATCTATCTATCTATCTATCTATCTATCTATCTATCTATCCATCTATCTATCTATCTATCTATATACAGTATATGTATGTATATGTATATATATTGTACAGGCCAAAAGTTTAGACACACTTTCTCATCCACAACACAACACAACTGATGGTCCCAACCCCATTGATGAAGCAAGAAATTCCACTAATCAACCCTGATAGGGCACATCTATGAAGTGAAAACCATTTCAGGTGACTACCTTTTGAAGCTCATCGAGAGAATACCAAGAGTGTGCAAAACAGAAACCAGAGCGAAGGGTGGCTATTTTGAATAAATTATAATATAAAACATGTTTCTCAGTTATTTCATGTTTTTTGTTAAGCACATAACTCCACGTGTTCATTCATAGTTTTGATGCCTTTGGTGACAATCTACAATGTAAATAATAAAGAAAATGCATTGAATGAGAAGGCGTGTCCGAAGTTCTGGCCTGTACTGTTTATTGATATATATATACTATATATTTCTGGGTATTGTGGCCAAACAGCTCAATTTTTGTTTTATCTGACCACCAAACTTATCTTTGTCCATGTAATGTCAAAAGTGGCTAAATCTGGCTAGGATTAAGGTTTTAGAATGGCCTTCCCAAAGTCCTGACTAAAACGTTTGGACAATGCTGAAGAAAAAAGTCCATGTCAGAAAACCAACACACTTAGCTGAACTGCACCAATTTTGTCAAGAGGACTGGTCAATAATTCAACCAGAAGCTTGTGGATGGTTACCAAAAGTGCCTCGTATGAACGACACAGGAGGTCCTTCATACCGACAGCCATCAGACTATATAATGCATATGTTCCTTCTTGACTGCACTTAAAGGGGAACATTATCACCAGACCTATGTAAGCGTCAATATATACCTTGATGGTGCAGAAAAAAGACGATCTATTTTTTTAACCGATTTCCGAACTCTAAATGGGTGAATTTTGGCGAATTAAACGCCTTTCTGTTTATCGCTCTTTTGGCGATGACGTCAGACTGTGACGTCACCAAGGTAATACAGCCGCCATTTTCATTTTCAACACATTGCAAACACCAGGGCTCAGCTCTGTTATTTTCCGTTTTTTCGACTATTTTTTGGAACCTTGGAGACATCATGCCTCGTCGGTGTGTTGTCGGAGGGTGTAACAACACTAACAGGGAGGGATTCAAGTTGGACCACTGTCCCGAAGATGCAAAAATGGCAAGAAATCTGCCACCAGACCCCCATTGAATGTGCCGGAGTGTCTGCACATTTTACCGGCGATGACAGACATGGCACAGAGATGTATGGATAACCTGCAGATGCATTTGCAACGATAAAGTCAACGAAATCACAAAGGTGAGTTTTGTTGATGTTGTTGACTTATGTGCTAATCAGACATATTTGGTTGCGGCGTGACTGCCAGCTAATCGATGCTAACATGCTACGCTAATCGATGCTAACATGCTATTTACCGGCGATGCTAAAGCAGACATGGCACAGAGATGTATGGAAAACCTGCAAATGCATTTGCAACTATAAAGTCAACAAAATCACAAAGGTGAGTTTTGTTGATGTTGACTGCCAGCTAATCGATGCTAACATGCTACGCTAATCGATGCTAACAAGCTATTTACCGGCGGTGCTAAAGCAGGCATGGCACAGAGATGTATGGATAACCTGCACATGCATTTGCAACTATATTACGTTTCCTTCCACCCACATTTAATGCGAAAAAAACACTTACCAATCGACAGATTTAAATTGCTCCCGTGTCACAAGATGCGAAAGTCCTGATCGTTTGGTCCGCACATTTTAGTGGCAATGCTAACACAGCTATTCGGCCATGCTATGGCTATGAATAGCGTCAATAGCTTTTCGCTCAATAGCTTCAGTTTCTTTTTCAATACTTTCATACTCCAACCATTCGTTTCAAAACATGCGTAATCTGTTGTATCGATTAAGCCGCTGAAATCCGAGCTAATGTCGCTATATCTTGCTGTGCTATTCGCCATTGTTTGTTCACATTGGCAGCACTGTGTGACGTCACAGGAAAATGGATAGTGTCTTCGCAGAGAGCGAAAAAAAGGCACTTTAAAGCTTTTTTTAGGGCTATTCCGGGACCGGTAAAATTTTGAGAAAAACTTTTGAAATAGTGATAATGTTCCCCTTTAAATGTAGAATATATGTAGAATATATTTATATTATTCATACATTAGATATTTTATATATATAATATATGTCATATATTATTTATTATTATTATTGTCTATTGTGAGCGAACTGTGGTGCTGAATTCCCCCAGGGATCAATAAAGTACTTTCTATTCTATTTTATTCTATTCTATTCTACTCTATTCTATTATTGCAGTGAAACTTGCCAAGGGACATGTAATATATATATATATATATATAAATATACATATTTATATATAAAAATATATGTATGTGTGTGTCATGGTCAAAAGTTTACATAAACTTGTAAAGAACATTTACTTGGTAATATACGGTGTATATATATATATATATATATATATATATATATATATATATATATATATATATATATATATATATATGGACAGAATACAGAAGGTGCATTTTTGCTCCCTTTCCCGTTCCAATAGTCTTTCTGTTTGCCAGTAGGAAATGGAAAGACTATTGGAACGTTTTTCTTTGTTGTTGTTTGTTTTAATGATGAAAATGAAAGAAGGGAAACATCCGCTATGGCTCTCATCAGAATTAACTCCCCTGAAAGCATCATGTGTTGGTCCTAGATGAGGTAAATTTGCATTTACTGGTGCAGCTGATGAATGGCGGCTGCGCAGAATCAGAAAAAGCAGGGTTGAAGTATTTGCCTTCCTAGCGCTCATATATGAACACATCATTATGGATGTATGTTTGATCTATGAAAGAATTGGAATTGCTCTTGAAGAAAGGCAACAACCTCAGCAAACAAACAAATATCCACAAAGGGCTAATACATACTTCATGTAGCTGATAGCATTGAAGTAGCTTATAATATATATATATATATATATATATATATATATATATATATATATATATATATATATATATATATGTATATATATGGATATATATATAATTTATATATATATATATATATATTATAATATATATATATATATAAAATATATAATATTTATTATCATATATAATATACATATATTATATATATACATATATTATATATATGTATATATATATATATACCCATACATATATATATATATATATATACACATACATACTTATATGTGTATATATATATGTATATATATAATAATAAATATTATATATTTATATATACATATATATACACATACATACATATATATGTATATATATATATATATGTATATATGTATACACATACATATATATACACATACATACATATATGTATATATGTATATATATATATATATATATATATATATATATATATATATATATATATATATATATATATATATATATATATATATATATATATATATATATAAATTGTTCCACATAGTAGCTCAGTTACAAAAGATGGAAAGGACAATTCAGGTATAAAATAGACTATAAGCAATACAAAATATAACATATATACATAATATTTACATAATACATGTACAGTATGGGATTTACACTGATATATTATATTATATGTTTATATCATATATACAATACAGGACGATTGTCATGTACAATACTACAGTATATGTAACAGCTGCAGCATAAAATAGAGAGTAGATCCAGCAGAAAATAGACATTTTAAACAAAGAGAAGTAGCTAACATAGAAGCTGTCAGGTAATAGACATCATCTATTGCTACATGGCAAGTGATTATACACCTGGATGGAGTGCGGAATCAAGGAGTTCTTGAATCGAACACTGTGGGAACGAAGCTGAAGGAGCCTGTAGGAGTATGAACTCCGCTGTCCTTCAATTGTCTGGTGGAGTGGGTGGGCAGGATTGTCTAAGATGGCCAGCAGTTTGTCCAGTGTCCTCCTGTCCCTCACTGACACAAACGCCTCCAACTGCGTGCCAATAGTTAGGCCTGCTTTTCGGATCAGTTTGTCAATCCGGTTTAAGTCCCTATTGCTGGTGCTGCTGCCCCAACAAACCACTGCAAAGTACAGGGCACTGGCCACAAAAGACTGATAAAATATCTCCAACAGCTTGCTGCACGCATTAAAGGGGAACATTTTAACAGTTTCTGAAGAGTTAAAACGAATAAAAATCAGTTCCCAGTGGCTTTTTTTATTTTTTGAAGTTTTTCTCAAAATTTTACCCATCACGCAATATCCTGAAAAACGGCTTCAAAGTGCCCGATTTACACCATCGCTATATCCACCCGTCTATTGTCCTGTGACGTCACTGCGTGAAGCCACCAGAAACAAACATGGCGGATAGTAGAGAAAGGTATAGCATAGTAGCTCGGATTCAGACTTGGATTTCAGCGCCGCAAGCGATTCAACCGATTACGCATGTATTGAAACGAATGGTTGGATTGTGGAGGCAGGTACTGAAAACAAAATTAAAGAAGAAACAGAAGCTTTTGAGCCATATCACGACAGACAGCGGCACGGGAGGAAGCGCGGACGAATTTGGCGATCGCCTTCTAACCAACAATTCGTATGTGTTTGTTTGGCATTAAATGTGGGTGGAGGGAAAGGCTGGATGCAAATATAGCTACAAATGAGGCATAATGATGCGATATGTACATACAGCTAGTCTAAATAGCCTGTTAGCATCGATTAGCTCGCAGTCATGCCGTGACCAAATATGTCTGATAACACACTCCACATAAGTCAATAACATCAACAAAACTCACCTTTGTGATTTCTTTGACTTTATTATTGGAAATGCATCTGCTTTGGGTGTCGCAGGATATCCACACATTCTTGCCATCTCTGTGCCATCTCTGTCGTAGAATAGCTGTCGTCGGTACAGTGTGCAGAACAAACGAGGGACTTTCGCATCTTTTGACCACTGTTGCAACTTGAATCCGTCTCATCGTGTTGTTACACCCTCCGACAACACACCGACAAGCATGATGTCTCCAAAGTACCGGAAAACAGTCGAAAAAACGTAAAATAACAGAGCTGATTTGACTTGGTGTGTGTAATGTGTTTGAGAAAATGGTGGGTCGCTTCATGCTGTGACGTCAAGGGTGAGAGGTCATTGCTCCGACAGGCGTTTAAATCGCCAAATTCACCCTTTTAGAGTTCGGAAATCAGTTAAAAAAACATATGTTTTTTTTGTGCAACATCATAGTATATATTGACGCTTACATAGGTCTGGTGATAATGTTGCCCTTTAAAGGACCTAAGCTTCCTCAGGAAAACGAGTCCTTGTCAGGCTTACCACTGACAGTTTGTTTGTGTTTTAGTTTTTCCTCAGTGTGTATTTAGTATTTTCTGTTTTTAGTTCCTGTCAGCGCTCTTATTTTGTCTGTTTCCTGTTTTTTTCGATGTGCGCTGTTTCCCCTCAGGTGCGGCTGATTGACACCTGGCCAAACCTGGTGTCAATCAGCCCACTCCTATTTGTACCTGCTTTGTCTTCCAGTCAGTGCTGGATTATTGTATAGTCTTGTCGATGTCGCTCTTGTCGCTCCTGTCGTGTCGTGTCTTGTATTTGCAGCATAGTGGTAAGCAATATCCGTTAGATGTTTGTAGCTTACTGTTCTTTGTTCCCAGCTTCCAGTTTGTTTTGTTCTACACGTTATGATTTCTGTTTTTCTGCTCGCTACCCGCTAGCTTCCACGCTAGACCCTTTTTGTTTTTGCTAGCTTCCATGTTAAGCTCCTTTTATTTTCTAGCTCCCATGCTAGCTCCCATAGTTTTTTTATCCACCTCGTGCGCGGTTTTTGTTAGTACCCTTTTGGTTGTTCTGATTATAATATTTTAATTAAATCATGTTTTCCCATTCAATGCCTGCCACCTTCTCTGGATCTTGGGGTTCATCACAAACAAACTCTGACACTCCTCTTGCCCTTGTAAATAGCCTTTGCAGTTGTCCTTCTAGTCCAGTCTGCTGTTCAAGTGGACTCCCAGGTACTTTTACTGCCCCACTACTGCCACCTCCCGGACCTCAATCTTGATGGGCTCCACCGGGGTCATTCTCTTCGTGAAGTCGATGACCAGCTCTTTGGTCTTGTCCACATTAAGGAGCAGATGGTTTGCCTGAGACCACTCCACAAAGTCATCGTTCAGTGTCCTATACTCCAATTCCTGTCCCTCTCTGACACACCCGACCACAGCAGAGTCCACAGAGTATTTCTGCAGGTGGCAGGACCTGGAACTATACTGGAAGTCTGAGGTGTACAGGGTGAACAGGAGACAGAACGGTCCCCTGTGGAGCACCTACAACACTGACCACAATATCTGACAGGGAGCTCCCCAGTCACACAAACTGGGGAATGTCAGACAAGTAATCAGTGATCCAGGAGACAATGGATGAACTGACACCCATCCTGAGCAACTTGTTACTCATCAGAATCGGCTGAATGGTGTTAAAAGCACTGGAGAAATCAAAGAACATTTTCCTCACAGTGCCCTTCCCACCATCCAGGTGAAAGTGAGCACAATGCAACAGGTAGATAACAGTATCATCCACTCCTACATGGGGCTGATACGCAAACTAAGGGATGCTGGGAAGGAGCCACCAAGGGGCTCAGCTGATCCAGCACAAGTCTCTCGAGGACCTTCATGACATGGGACATCAGGGCAACAGGTCTGAAGTCATTCAGGCCCGATGGGATGGGCTTCTTGGGCACCGGCACTATATAGGATGTTTTCCATAGCGCTGGTATCCGTTCTAACTTCAGACTCAGGTTGAATATGAAGTGCAGGATCTCAGTTAGCTGACTTGGCTGGGTTGACTCTCTCCAGCTGTCGTCTCACATGTCCAGGTGTCAGACACACCGGGATGGCTTTCTCAGTGGGGGGATAACAAACAGCGGTGGCAGGCAACAGTGAAGGAGTTTGTAGATTGATGTTCAGGGGAGGTGTGAGGACAGGAGTAGTGGGGGGAGGGCCAGTAAGGGGTGCATTGCTAAATGTAGTGAAAAACAAATTCAGCCCATTGGCTCTATCTACAGTACATCCCCATCCAGCAGTTTGGCTTTGTGGTTTAGCCTGTGATGGTTTTTATGCCCTTCCACACATCACAAGTGTTATTCTGTTGGAGTTTGGCCTCTAGCTTCCTTCTGTATGCATATTTTCCCACTTGAAGCTGGACTTTAAGCTGCCACTGTATCCTCCTCAATTCATCCCGAACACCAGATCTGAAGGCTAGCTTATTTTTATTCAGCATCACCTTTAGCTGGTTGTTGATCCAGGGTTTGTTATTTGGGCAACAATGGACAGTTTTTGTAGGGCTGATGGAGTTCTCACAGAAATGTATGTAGTTTGTGAGGCAGTCTGTGATGCTGTCAATGTCTGTCTCGTGAGGCTTACAGAGCACGTCTCAGCCTGTGGTCTCAAAACAGTCCTGCAGGGCGAGGCATGCTTCCTGGTTCCGCCGCTGCACTAATGTTGTCGAGTCAGACTGCCTCCTCACAGCGGGAACATATTGAGGTGTTAAAAGCACCAGATTGTGATCAGACCGTACCAGGGTGGGCAGGGCAGTGGCACTGTATGCTTCTTTTGATTTAGCATGCAATAGGTACAGAGTGTTATTGTCCTGTGTTGCACAGTGCACATATTGATGGAAAGTGGGTAAAATTGAGTCCTAAGAAAAATTATTAAAGTCACCCGAAATTAGAATGAGTCATTGGGATGTTTGGTCTGTAGCTTAGTGTTAGAATAATTATGTATATATTATCATCATAACTTTATGCTAAAGGGCTGTTGATATAAATTATTGTCAAATTGTGCTGAAGTGGTATTTTTGTATCAATGCAAGCTGGCAATCCAAAAGATTGCCAGTTGTTTTTATCAGTGTTGTGTCTAGACTCGGCCTGCTGACGGCCAAGGCCGAACACTGCCGTGACGCAGACAGAGCAGAGACAAGGTGATATGACCTGGGTCACCTAATTTTTATTTATTCTATAACCATATATTGTGTCTAACTGGAGTTCTCGATATTACCCTTTTCCCTCAGCGACAGCTTCAGTGATGTAACAGGGCTTTCCAAATAAATAGAGGAGGTGCGTAGTTTGGATCTGTAACTAGACTACAGCCCAAAACATGTGTCTCCTCATGAGTCAAATTTGTCTCTACATGATTCCTTGCTTCTTGTCTGATTATAAGATGTCATCCGTGTTTGAACCTGACACTTAGCAACAGCGGCTTGAATGATGTCTCAAGCATCAGCCTCATCTGCAGAAGGAGGGACGTACACTCCGATGAAGATTACAGAAGTAAACTCCCTTGGAAAATAATGTGGTCGAATTCCAACAGCCAGAAATTCAAAGTCCGGCATGCAAACACACTCTTTAACAGTAATATGTCCAGGATTACACCACCTCTCATTCACAAAAATGGCAATCCCACCGCCTTTTTTGTTACCGCTCAGGAGTGTGTCTCTATCCGCCCGCGAGGTTGTGAAGCCGGGTAGAGACGCATTGTGGTCCGGAAAGTCGGCGTGCAGCCAAGTCTCCGTAAAGCACATGATACTGCACACGGCGTACTCTTTTTGAGTTCGTCCGAGCCGGAACAATTCGTCCATTTTATTCGCCAAAGACTGCACGTTCCCCATGAGGACAGAGGGAATTGCAGGCTTAAATTTCCTTCTCCGCTCCCTCATCTTCATGCCGACGCGGCCTCCCCTGCAGTTTTTCTGTGGTTCCAAGGGAAGGTCCAGCCGCGATCCCCATAGCGCTGGCAAGGAGAGCGCAAACAGCTCCATGCGTGTGTGAAAAAAAGGCTTGCTGCTCAACTGATCAAAGCCAAACACAAAACGGCCTGAAAAAAATTAGAAAAGTAACGAAAACACACAAAAGCGCCCAAGAATCATAATTAGTGGTTTATGGAAAAGATAAGTGATAATATATATATATATATATATATATATATATATATATATATATATATATATATATATATATATATATATATATATATATATATATATATATACACACATACACACACGTATATTGAATGTATATATGCATATATATATATATATATATCTATATATATATATATACTGTACATATAGATATACATGTATATTGAATGTATATATATATATATATATATATATATATATATATATATAAATATATATATGGTTAGTCTTGGCTCAGGGAGGAGGACGTCGTTGCTATGCAGAGTCCCGCCGGTGCCTTGATGGAGTGAGAGATGAAGAGAGCGAGGCCACAGGCTCACAGATGCTGCAGGGGCGAGTACCTGTAAAGGTGAGCCAGTTGCAATACCCTTATCGTCCATCCATCCATCCATCCATCCATCCATCCTGTTTACCTGTATCTCACCTTTTTTGTAAGGGGCGCTGAAAGCTGGCAGACCCGTCAGCGATCCTGTTCTGTCTCCCTGTAACGTTTGTCTGATCTTGAATGGGATTGTGCTGAAAATTTTAATTTTCCTGAAGGAACTCTCCTGACGGAATAAATAAAGTACTATCTAATCTAATCCATCCATCCATCCATCCATTTCCTACCGCTTATTCCCTTTGGGGATGCGGGGGGCGCTGGTGCCTATCTCAGCTACAATCAGGCAGAAGGCTTCATACACCCTGGACAAGTTGTCACCTCATCGCAGAGCCAACACATATAGACAGACAACATTCACACTCACATTCACACACTAGGGCCAATTTAGTGTTGCCAATCAACCTATCCCCAGGTGCATGTCTTTGGAAGTGGGAGGAAGCTGGAGTACCCGCAGGGAACCCACGCATTCATGGGGAGAACATGCAAACTCCACACAGAAAGATCCCGATCCCCGGGATTGAACCCTGACTACTCGACCTTCGTATTGTGAGGCAGACGCACTAACCCCTCTGCCACCGTGAAGCCCTAACCTTATCATATAAATGCTAAATGGGTTATACTTGTATAGCGCTTTTCTACCTTCAAGGTACTCAAAGCGCTTTGACACTACTTCCACATTCACCCATTCACACACACATTCACAGACTGATGGCAGGAGCTGCCATGCAAGGCCCTAACCACGATCCATCAGGAGCAAGGGTGAAGTGTCTTGCTCAAGGACACAACGGACGTGACTTGGTTGGTAGGAGGTGGGGATCGAACCAGGAACCCTCAGGTTGCTGGCATGGCCACTCTACCAACCGCGCCACGCCGTTGGTAGAGTATATAATACGCTGATAGGCAGAAGTTTTTATTTACACGATGAGTCGGATGTGTTTTGACCTCCACGGCGGAGGCTTCGCCGAACCTCTGAGGCTGACTCACCGAACCCCAAGGGTTCGATCAAACCCAGGTTTAGAACCACTGCCCTAGTGTTTGAATGTGAGTGTGAATGTTGTCTGTCTATCTGTATTGGCCCTGTGATGAGGTGGCAACTTGCCCAGGGTATACGCCGCCTTCCGCTCGAGTGCAGCTGAGATAGGTTCCAGCACCCCCGGCAACCCCAAAAAGGGACAAACGGTAGAAAATGGATGGATGGATGGATGGACTGGTGCCAACAATGAAACTTTAATGGCAAACTCATAGGAGGAGTATTGGCCTCGGTTTACAAAAAAACACCTGCTAGTCAAAAACGAATGGAACCATTTTAGAGTTGTACCCGCAACGCCCGCACAAGACTCAAGGCGAGTTAAAAGAATGCTGGGGTCCACATCTAAAAGCACAATAACTGCAGATTGACATGAGTCCACAGCTAAAAGCAGATAATTAAAAACTCTTAAAAGGGCAGATTCTGTGCTATGTTGGGATTTAAATCCAAACTAAAATGTCTTGCCAATATCATTTGAGTTATGATAAGAAAAAAGTTGGTCATAAACAACCTTATCTAGACCTTGGATAAAAACGGAAATTGTTTAAAATCTAATAAAATATTGGGGTCAAGGTTATTGTTATTGATTAGTGGCTGGACCCCAGTATGTTTCCAGGAGGTTGGGAAACATCCAGACCTCAGGGAGGAATTTATTGGATGGACAATATAAGACCTAATAGAGTTGTGAAGTGAAGTGAATTATATTTATATGGCGCTTTTCTCAAGTGACTCAAAGCACTTTACATTGTGAAACCCAATATCTAAGTTACATTTAAACCAGTGTGGGTGGCACTGGGAGCAGGTGGGTAAAGTGTCTTGCCCAAGGACACAATCGCAGAGACTAGGATGGTGGAAGCGGGGATCAAACCTGCAACCCTCAAGTTGCTGGCACGGCCGCTCTACCAACCGAGCTATACTGCCCCAGTATTAAAAACATGTTCAAACAGCCGATATGGCATAATGTCCAGTGGACATGCAGAAGGTTTTATCTGTTGAACTCAAAACCCTGGCTCTAAACCAATGGCGTAGCCAGACAGATTTCACTGGGGCACGTGCCCCAGTGTTGATCTGCAATGCCCCAGTAAAAATTTCACCAATAAAAAAAACCTCTTCAGAATTTTAAGTTTACATAACATAGACAACAGCGCACATACTACTTAGTATGGTAATTGATTGCTACTGTATTCACTTCACGTAACAATGAGCACATGGCTAATTAATATGGTAATTTATTCACGTGTGGATCGAGACTTAAGTTGAGAGAGAGAGAGAGAGAGAGAGAGAGGGAGAGAGAGAGAGAGAGAGAGGGGGGATGCGAATCACTGCTGAGGTAGGTAACGTTAGCCAACAACAATTTGTTAATCATATTATTTGGATTTTTATTTGACTCAAACTGTAACTCCTAGATGGATGTCAGAAAGTTATTCGCCCACAGCAGGGAAGACGCAGCGAGGAATGAGAGATGTAAGTGAAGTCCTAGCTAGTTAGGCAACATCATTGTCTTAAGTTCATGCTAAGTTAGCTAACCTTATTCCTTGTATCAAGACAACCATTCATTTGCTGTACGAGCTGTCGGGGGAATTTCCAATGAACATGAAACATAATGTTGGTTATTGTCTGCTGGTTCTGCATCAATGATGATTTGGAGTAAGCATGTGTGAGTTGAGTGCGTCTCAAATGGTTTATCTTCAGGAAGAATAACATTTTTCCATATCATCAAGTCGTGAGCCAAATTTTTAAATCATTCAAGTTTATTTCACAGAAAAATAGCACAGTAGACTTGTCTTGTTAATCGGTGTGACTTTGACTAAAATAATCTTGTTTTGTCACCAGAAAAATGGCTACAGCTAAAGCATCTGGTTTTGTTTCCAGAAAAAATAGTAACATTTTCGTATTGGTTTTCAAAAAGATGGCTGAAAATATCGGGTTTTGTTGCCCCATTTAGATTTTTTAAAAATATATTTCCATGTCTGTCCTGAGTCCTCCTCCAACTTGTTAGTCGGTTTGCCTTTTGCTAAAATACTCACTAATAGTCACTAGAAAAATGGCTAAAAATATCTGGTTTTGTTGCCACAATTAGATTTTTTTCTCCCTTAAGTTTTTTTTTTTCATGCACACATCTGACTGCGACTCACTGAAAATGACACACAATCCACTTTTATGTCACGACCCAGCAGTTGGGAACCACTGGTCAACTGTAAAACAGTTACTGTAATATTTCCATGTCTGTCCAGAGTGATTGACCACTTTGCAAAAATTAAAACGAGACGTTACAGTTTACTTCTCAGAAAATGATTCCCTGAACAGACACACAACAGTTGTTCATTTATTCTACTACTGTGGCTTTATTGTTTTGTGTATATTTTATAGTTTTGTGTATCTGAAATAGGATTAGCCCCATTGCCATAAATGGAAATTAAATAATATAAAATAACCCAGAGATGTAGGGGATCTTTATTTTTTGTTTTACTTTTGTAGATGTTAAATTTGCGGATAATTACTGCAATATATATTTCAAAAAGATTCATTGCTCTTCCTTTTTGCTTTTACCAGTAGCAGTTTAGAAGTCTGGAGTAAAAAAGTGCACACGTAGGTCAAATGCATTAGTTAATTTCAGGTGGTTAATCAAAGATCCATACAACATAATCTGATATGATTTCATAGTTTAAAGCACTATTTATGTATTTTTTTAAGATAAATAAGTGCTAGAAATGTTTTTGCTTGCGCGCTTTGCACACTCACATGAATGAATTATTTGTGCCCCAGGTGTGCCCCAGTACAGTATTAGGTCTAGTGACGCCGCTGCTCAAAACACTCAAAGGCAAGGCAGTAAGGCATGTTTCCACGGAGACTACAGCAGCAGGAAGGAACATTCTAATCATTGCTATTTTCTCTGTGAAAAATGTCAACAATTATTCAAGGAGAGTACAAGACGGCACCACACTTTTGGTGTTCAGTGGATTGACAAGCGAGTTCAGTGTTAAATAGTGCCTTTGGTTTGTAGCTATTGTTAGGTTCTTGAGAGATCATGACATATCAATATTAGGACTTAAAAAATAAACAAAAAATTGTAACACGACAATTTTTCAACCAGGTTTTGTGGATTTTATTTGAAAAGTGTTGGTTTACAGCTGGTGTATCAAATGTTAGTGTTATGTACGGGAGGAGTAGACGGCACAGACAACAAGGGCGTGGGATTTAGCTCTATGATTTATTGTATATATTGCCAATATATATAATAACAAACAATAATATGAATAAACTAAGGACATGGAGTGTGACCAAAATCCAAGTGTGTGTGTGTGTGTGTGTGTGTGTGTGTGAGAGACTATGTGTGGAGATTAGCTGTTGTGTGTTACCGGAAGTGTTGAGCGAGAGTCGGGGAAATATAACGAGGCGTCAACAGGTCCGTGTCCAAGCCGGGCGGAGGGTCGAGGATCGAGGGGGGGCAGTTCGGAATCCAGAGGGGAACAACAAGGAAGACGAGACACGCAGCTCGTCACATGGAACAGACTGCAGACTGCAGGAAGGACGACAAGGAAGCCACAAAACCAATTAAACACGACGGTGGAGAACACAGTGAGAGAAAGCAAGGTTGCATAGACCTTGGTGATCGCTTACGGTACTCCAACAGATGATTATGTTCTGGCCCAGAACGCAGGTCTGCATTGGCTTCAGAAGCCCAGGAAGCTCATCACTGACAGGTGCGCTGAGTGCTGAAAAATTGCAGCGGCTTGCTGCCGCCGGAGATGAGCAGCCGTGGGCGTGTCCCAAGGTGCGCATTGATGAGTGCGCATTGGCATGCGCTCGAGCCGTGACAGTTAGCTTGATATCAGTAACGTTATAATACACAGAAAGGGAATCATAGCAAGATAATGTGTAAAATATTTGCAGTTCTAAAAAATTGTATTAAAAGACATATTTTGACAAGTTACATGGCAAGCTGAGATAATAATTGGACTTTATTAAAGCACAGTCACTAAAGTAGTTGAGTGTGTCGTCATCAAACAATAAGCCACTGAACTTTATTCGCTAAAAACAGATCATCAACCTTTTTGGAAAAGAAATAATCTTATTAACAGGACAAGTGACAGATGTTTGAAGGCCATTGTATGAAGTCTATAAAAATGTATTTCCCACTTACTGTAATTGTATTAACTTTTTACTCTCTTTTGCAGCGTTGTTTAAATATTACAAATTATGTTAATAGGCTGAACTTTGAAATTGTTTGAAGGTGTTTCAGATGTTATTTCTGCTCATTTTATTAATTTTAATCACCATGTAATGGTATGCAGAACACTAGTGCCAGGAACCCATACAATAGTTTGTGCAACTAAATAAATATTACCAGGTTCTCGATAATATTTCAATCTAAGAGGGCGTAAAACAAATGCCTGGCCCCTAGAAGGGTATGACAGAAAATAATTAGAACCATTGTAGTAACAGAACTGAGTGAAAAGCCAGATACCAACTAAAGTGTGAATATGAACACATTTGGGTGTATTTTGAAGAGGGTTGCATACAGTATTTTCCGGATTATACGTGCGCACCGATATATAACCCACACACACTGAAATTTGGAAGACAAAAATCATTATCCATACATTAGCCGCACCGTGCTATAAGCCGCAAATATAAACATTGTGAAATTAGTTATTTACACAGAAAGATTTTGTAAATATTTATTTACATAGCGTAATTGTTTACAAATGTTGCTTGTAACATGGCAGTAAAATGGCTGATCGAACAAAACAGAAGTCATTGTCATGGACCCACCAGCGGCGACAACAAGTTCTCCAATCAGCGAAACAGACTCAGTAACTCCACGTTGCCGTTTTTGGTGAGTTTACTGAGGAATTTGTGAAACTGAAAAAATACAAAGAGAATGCCATTGTATGCTAATATTATCGACAAAGACACTTTGTAAGTGTTTTACCATTATTGCTAATGCTAATGACGCTAGCTCGATTACATTACGATAGCACGTACAAATACGCATGAAAACACTCTTGCAGACATCAGATATGGGATGTATGAATTGTTTTAGTTATATTGTAAAACTTACAAATGTTGCTTGGAGTGGTGAATGAAAAATCCATATGAGTAGAACCGCTGTTGACGGCTAGAAAAAAGGAAGCCCATTTGTACTTCAAAATTCAAAGCACTAAAAGGAAAGAAATATTGTATACGTTCACCCTGCAGCCCCTGCAATGAGCAAATTCATCTGAAAGATTGTGCCATAGTACAAACAATAACATAATATTTTAATGTCTCTGCTTGTTAAAAGTTAAGAAGTTAAAGTGCCAATGATTGTCACAGACACACCAGGTGTGGCGAAATTATTCTCTGCATTCGACCCATCACCCTTGATCACCCCTTGGGAGGTGAGGGGAGCAGTGGGCAGCAGCGGTGGCCGCGCCCGAGAATCATTTTGGTGATTCAACCACCAATTCCAACCCTTGATGCTGAGTGCCTAGCAGGTGTTTAATGACAACTATGTGTTGAACACAATACACTATGGTCGTTAGCGAAGAAACATCCATAAATTCGCCACACTTTTTTAAAAGCCGCAGTGTTCAAAGCGACGGAAAAAAGTAGCTGTTTATAGTACGGAATTTTAAAGTAGTTGGGATACGAAGATAAAAAAATATATATTACTCAATTACACAAAGTACGCTTGGTACAAAACCAGACACAGTATAAAATAAGTCTTTTAAAATAACTGAAGTCGGATGCATAATTTAAAAAGACCAATATTGGTTGTGGTCTTCTTAAGTAGTATTACACACGTTGTTATGATAATGATTACACACTTGACTGCACGTGAGCCACTCCTTCAGGTGACATTTAAAGGTAGCAAATTACAGTAAGTGGCAAAGTCTTTCATGACTTTGTAAGAGATAATGTTTTTTCCAAAAGTACTTTTCTCACTTCTTGACTGTGACATTCTCTAACTCGCAGTGGGGAGGCTTGTAATTCAAATTGTTGCTTCTGATCGAAAGTATAAGAATCAGCAAAAAGTTTATTTTTTATTTTTTTAAATCTCATGGCCATGGACAGAGAGGCTTGACATCCTGTGGCAAAAAAGACACAAATAGACGCTAACAGACGCTAATTGCAACTTTTTTTTTTAACCCTTTGTAAGACTAGTCATGGATTCTTTATCCGTCTGTCGGCTTCCCAGCGAGAGTGGAAATTGTACAGTAAGTGATTAATAAAGTTGTATACGTTTGAATCCTTGTTTTCGGCCTTAAAAATATAAGGTCCAACTTTAACGATATTGTCCAACTTTTAATTACCGATTCCGATATCAACCGATACCGATATATACAGTCGTGGAATTAACACATTATTATGCCTAATTTTGTTGTGATGCCCCGCTGGATGCATTAATCAATGTAACAAGGTTTTCCAAAATAAATCAACTCAAGTTATGGAGTTATGTTGCGGGTAGCGGGGGGTGTATATTGTACCGTACCGGAAAAGTTAGTGCCGCAAGGGGTTTCTGGGCATTTGTTCTGTTGTTTGTGTTGTGTTACGGTGCGGATGGTCTCCCGAAATATGTTTGTCTTTCTTGTTTGGTGTGGGTTCACAGTGTGGCGCATATTTGTAACAGTGTTAAAGTTGTTTATACGGCCACCCTTAGTGTGACCTGCATGGCTGTTGACCAAGTGTGCTTGCATTCACTTGTATGTGTAAAAAGCCGTAGATATTATGTGATTGGGCCGGCACGCAAAGGCAGTGCCCTTAAGACATGCCCCCAATTTTGTTGTCTGGGTGGAAATCGGGAGAAATTTGGGAGAATGGTTGCCCCGGGAGATTTTTGGGAGGGGCACTGAAATTCGTGAGTCTCCTGGGAAAATCGGGAGAATTGGCCCTGTACTTCTCCCTACGTCCGTGTACCATTCCGTACAGCGTGTTTTAAAAAGTCATAAATTTTACTTTTTAAAACCGATAACGATAATTTCCAATATTACATGTTAAAGCATTTATCGGCCGATAATATCGGATCATAATT
This sequence comes from Nerophis ophidion, assembly GCF_033978795.1. Classification (NCBI taxonomy): domain Eukaryota; kingdom Metazoa; phylum Chordata; class Actinopteri; order Syngnathiformes; family Syngnathidae; genus Nerophis; species Nerophis ophidion. The sequence goes on along the minus strand of NC_084617.1, from coordinate 58,213,281 downwards.
TGTCACAAAGTCATCGTTGTTGGCTCTCACAAAGTGTGCATGATTAGCATTGTTGTTGATGGGAAAGGGATCAGTGGTTCCTCCTGCTACATCATGGCCACGTGGCTGGCTCGCTCAATATCTCTCAAAATGTCTTGAGAATCTCTGAGAGATTGATACTATTTTGATCATCTATTTACTTGCAAGCTTTGGAAGTTTTTTGGTGTGTTAAAGGCCTACTGAAATTAGATTTTCTTATTTAAATTGGGATAGCAGGTCCATTATGTGTGTCATACGTGATCATTTCGCGAATTTGCCATATTTTTGCCGAAAGGATTTAGTAGAGAACATTGACAATAAAGTTCGCAACTTTTGGTCGCTAATAAAAACGCCTTGCCTTTCCCTGAAGTAGCAGACGATGACGTCACCGGTGTGAGGGCTCCTCACATCCTCACATTGTTTATAATGTGAGCCTTCAGCAGCAAGAGCTATTCGGACCGAGAAAGCGACAATTTCCCCATTAATTTGAGCGAGAATGAAAGATTCGTGGATGAGGAAATTTAGAGTGAATGACTAAAACATAAATAAGTAAATAAATAAAATAAAGTTTAAAAAAAAGTGATTGCATTGGGAGCGATTAAGATGTTTTTAGACACATTTACTAGGATAGTTCTGGGAAATCCCTTATCTTTCTATTGTGTTGATAGTGTTTTAGTGAGTTAAATAGTACCTGATAGTCGGAGGGTGTGTTGACGCCAGTCTCTGTGGGAAGTCACGAAGCTGCAGCAGGACAGAAGCGCCGCTGATCTCCGGTAAGAGGCGACTTTTTACCACAATTTTCTCACCAAAACCTGCCGGTTGACAAGTGTTGGGGAACCATGTTCGCTTGACCGCTCTGATCCATAGTAAAGCTTCACCTCCGGGAATTTTAAACAAGGAAACACTGTGTGTTTGTGTGGCTAAAGGCTAAAGCTTCCCAACTCCATCTTTCTACTTTGACTTCTCCATTATTAATTGAACAAATTGCAAAAGATTCAGCAACACAGATGTCCAAAATACTCTGTAATTGCGGGATGAAAAGAGACGACTTTTAGCCACAAATGGTGCTGGGCTAATATGTCCCCTCCAACCAATAACGTCACAAACACATGTCATCATACGCGTCATCATTCCGCAACGTTTTCAACAGGAAACTCCGCGGGAAATTTAAAATTGTAATTTATTAAACTAAACCGGCCATATTGGCATGTGTTGCAATGTTAATATTTCATCATTGATATATAAACTATCAGACTGCGTGGTGGGTAGTAGTGGGTTTCAGTAGTCCTTTAAATGAGATCGTTATGCCCATTTGATTGCAGACTCTTACTGACATCTAGTGGCGATATGAAAAAACTACACCTCATTAGTTTGGCCACTTCCGGGTTGACGATGTCAGTTCATTTCATGAGACAATTGAGAAGTAGACAAGTTGTGTTAGCCCTTACAAGCCTTGGAAAAGATAAGTCTGTAAGTAAACTGTTTAACTTGTTTATGTAACTCAATATTAAGGAGGAAAGTGGTTCAATTTGATAGTAAGATGTTTATTGAAAAAAACGATTTTTGTGCACTGTTTCAATGGATGTTTTGAGGACCTAAAATGGAAGCCAGTCGTATACTTCCACCATCGAAATAGTTTCAACACTCAGCAGTATTTTTTTGATGATAGTCATGTATATTTGTGTAAAGCTAATATTTACATATTGTGTATTACATTTCAGTATGTTATTTGAATCACATAGCTTATAGATTTTTTCATTGTGTGTATTTCAGTTTTACAAAAAATGAAAGTCTAGGGAAAAAAAAATAAAAGTTCAGTGCAAGATTGGGGACATCTCTACGCTGCTGACCCGCCTCCGCTTAAGATGGTCTCCTGTGGACGGGACTCTCGCTGCTGTCTTGGATCCGCTTTGAACTGAACTCTCGCGGCTGTGTTGGAGCCACTATGGATTGAACTTTCACAGTATCATGTTGGACCCGCTCGACATCCATTGCTTTCGGTCCCCTAGAGGGGGGGGGGGGTTGCCCACATCTGAGGTCCTCTCCAAGGTTCCTCATAGTCAGCATTGTCACTGGCGTCCCACTGGATGTGAATTCTCCCTGCCCACTGGGTGTGAGTTTTCCTTGCCCTTTTGTGGGTTCTTCCGAGGATGTTGTAGTCGTAATGATTTGTGCAGTCCTTTGAGACATTTGTGATTTGGGGCTATATAAATAAACATTGATTGATTGATTGAAGAAGAAAGTAAAGATACTAAAAAGACAAAGCAAGATCAACAACAGTAAAGAGCCTAAATGGATTAATCTGCTTTGGATCTTTATTAGAACGTCCTGGATTGTTTGTTAGCTTTCTGCCAAGTTGTATAACCTCAACACGTATAGTGAGGGCAGAACAGAGATATACCGTATTTCCTTGAATTGCCGCTGGGTATATATTATCCACATGACTCGTTTTACCGCAGGGTCAAACTCGTTTTGCAAAATAATTAGTGCATGCTTAGAATTAGCGCATGCTTAGAATTACTGCCGGGTCAAACTTGTTTAGCAAAATAATTAGCGCATGCCTCGGTTTACTGCCGGATCAAACTCATTTCACAGAATAATTAGCATATATCTCGTTTTACCGCCGGGTCAAACTCGTCATGCATAAATGTGTAACACGGGTGGGAAATACGCCATATTTCCTCTCATGGCGTCCCCTCATATTACCTGCGCCGTTTCCACGTTTAATCTCGCAGGTTTAACACAGGCGTTCATGTGACCCGCTGCAGCCTATCGCGCTCTATATAATCCAGCGTTCCAAGATGGCTGCCAAGTGCGGTCGCTAAGCCTGGGGACATCTGATGCCGGTATGTTTTAAACTTGTCGTTTGCCTGCATGTCGTAAAAACAACCGTCCAACATTTTACAACTAATTGTAAACTTATTGGTGCCGACCATCAGGGCCGAGTTGCGATGAGAGAGTGTGGCGATATTAAGATATTAAGCCGAGTTGGTAAGTAAATTTGTTTGCTGATAGTAGCTACTAGCCGTACCCATTTATTTTCTATGGGCGGTTAGCTTCGGGTTTTAATCCTGTTTCTTCCAATGTTTCTGATCCGATTGAATTTATATTTGTGTCGAGTCTTTATTTTGGGTACTTACATACAGTGACTGAGTGTTGTGGCATTTTAAGGCCATCTGCATTTTTTATGCTACATAAAAACTTTTTTTTTTATTAAATGTGCTTTTCATGATGGTATCTTTACCCTCTTCCATTCACATCCCATCTCCCCGGATTGTAAATAACCTAATGTAAATAATCAAATGTATTTCTAATGTATATACTTGTTCTTATGCTATCTGAACTTACTATGTTCTCTGCTCTCTGTACATATCCTACCAAGTAAGACCTACACTGTTTCAATGTCCATTTCTATGTTGATGCAATTGTTGATGACTGAAGTACTGATATCAACCAAAGCTCCTCATCCCACCCCCTGGATTGTAAATAATGTAAATAATTCAATGATGATTAACTTGTGTGATGACTGTATTATGCTGATAGTATATATTTGTACCATGAATTGATTAACGTGGACCCCGACTTAAACAAGTTGAAAAACTTATTCGGGTGTTACCATTTAGTGGTCAATTGTACGGAATATGTACTGAGCTGTGCAATCTACTAATAAAAGTTTCAATCAATCAAATTACATCACACTCAAATTTATAAGCGCATGCCTGAATTTACCGCATGCCTTTGGTAAGCGCCGGAGTGAGAAGAGGATTTAAATTAATTACCGCCCCGGCGCTAATTTAAGGAAATACGGTATATAATAAAAGCTTCATTATAGAGGCAACTTGTTTTTCCATTTTACTGGTACTTGAAAGAATCCTCTGAAGCTCTTATTTCCGATGAGGAAAAAGTTTGACTCACGAGAGAGATTTGACTGCACAGGAAAACTTGGATGTAAACTACTAAGAAGACATAGGCTGGACTTTTCTTTAGTAAGCAACAGTCGAGCACACATGGTGCCCTTCTAGGTGAAAGGTCCAATCAGTGGAGCCTCGCTGACACCGGCCAAAAGTCAGCTGCTCAGTCAGAGTGAAGTGCTCGCTGCGTGGATGGACTCTGCGATGTAATTCAAGTTACCGCCGTTGATTGCGCTCACATTGATGCAGCCACCGGGGAGCACGTAAACATGCCTGCTGTTTGACAGAAAATCCACGTGCCGGCCTAAAGTAGACAAAAAAAAAATTTAATGTAATTGGTGACAGCAATGTTATTTTTGGGGGATGTAATGTTATCAGAAATATGCACAATGACGGAAAAAGCGTTGTGATTGTACATCGCATCGCATCGCAGTCATATGTGAAAAATGATGAACGTAATTATGTTGAAAATATTTTTAATAACGTTGCAAGGCTTTTATCTTCACTGTTGAAGGATCTGCGGACATCTCACCATTCAGGCCCAGGCAACAGTAGAGTCCACTTTGTTTGGTCACGTGGTCCCAGCCTGGAGAGCCCAGAAGTCGCAGTTTTTCTCTCAAGAGTAGCCTGATGAGCATGCTTCTTTTGACCATGTGATTGACTTCTCCCTGCCTTTGGGGTTGCAAAGATGCATCGTTATGGGCCACAACCATACTTGCCAACCTTGAGGTGTGTGTGTGTGGTGGGGGGGGGGGGGGGGGGGGGGGGGGAGGGGGGTGCAGAAACGGAGGCAGGCATAGAATATGATTTAATTAATCAAGAACAAACAAAAAGCACGCACGTGGGCGGAATAACAAACTAAGGGAGCTAGCACTGTAAGCTAGAAAACAAAAAGGAACTTTAGCATGGAGGCTAGTGGATACCAAACAGAAAAACTGGAAATAACTAATGCTAACAGAAACAGCTTACCGCTACGACGACCATGACAAAATGTAGCACGACAGGTAGTAGCTGTAACAAAACGACATGACAGGTAGCACGACAAGAGTGACATGTGGCAACGACAATATAAGTCCGAATGACAATACAATACAATGATCCAGCACTGACTGGAGGAACAAAGCAGGTAAAATAGGAGCTGGCCGATTGACTTCAGGTGTGACCAGATGCCAATCAGCCGCAGCTGAGTGAAAACAGGACACAGGGAGACAAACAGGAAGCTGAACCAAAATAAGAGCACTAGACAGGAACTAAGGACAGGATATACTAAACACACAGAGGAGAAACTAAAACACAAACAAACTGTCAGTGGCAACTCTGACGATATGTTGTGTTATGATAAATAAATGGGTTGTACTTGTATAGGGTTTTTCTACCTTCAAGGTACTCAAAGCGCTTTGACATTACTTCCACATTTACCCATTCACACACACATTCACACACTGATGGAGGGTGCTGCCATGCAAGGCGCCAACCAGCACCCATCAGGAGCAAGGGTGAAGTGTCTTGCTCAGGACACAACGGACGTGACGAGGTTGGTACTGGGTGGGATTTGAACCAGGGACCCTCGGGTTGCGCACGGCCACTCTCCCACTGCGCCACGCCGTCCCCGTGTTATGTTATGTTCTCCCGAAATGTGCCATTCTTGTTTGGTGTGGGTTCACAGTGTGGCGCATATTAGTAACACTGTTAAAGTTGTTTATACGGCCACCCTCAGTGTGACCTGTATGGTTGTTGACCAAGTATGCATTGCATTCGCATTTGTGTGTCTGCAAAGGCCGCATTGATTATGTGACTGAACCGACACACTGTTTGTATGGAGGTAAAGCAGACGTGACAACAGGTTGTGGACGACGTTAAAGGCACTGCCTTTAAGGCACGCCCCCAAATATTGTTTTACGGTCGAAATTCGGGAGAAATTCAAGTGATTTTTGGGAGGGGCAATGAAATTCGGGAGTCTTCTGGAAAAATCGGGAGGGTTGCCAAGTATAGCTACAACTTTAGGTGCACCTGCACACGCAAAAAAAATACTGGGTTAAAAAATAACCCAATTTTAACCCAACTGCCGGTTCAGAAAAGGACGAACCCCTTATTTGAGTTATTTTAACTCTACCTATTGGTTTAATTTTTTCACCCCAACTTTTGCGTTGAATCATTTAACCAAAAAGTTGAGTTTGATAACTTAATGTTGGGTCATTCCCTACCAAACTATTGGGTTGAATTATTTAACCCAAAAGTTGAGTTATGCTCACTACAATGTTGAGTTATTCCTGTCAGGTTCGTCCCTGACAGTTTAGTTAAGTTTTGTTTTAGTGTTGAATTTAATCAAAACCAAACAAAAGGGTACAAACAAAAGGCGCGCACGAGGCGGATAACAAACTTGGCTATGAACAACAACACTTACTGTGACACGAAGGAACTATGGCATGAACAGAGTGAACAGAAGTAGACACAGCTACAACGATAAGTAATAGTCCCGGCGTCAACGATAAGTAATAGCTGTTTCTACTTCTGTTCACTCTGTTCATGCCATAGTTCCTTCGTGTCACAGTTAGTGTTTTTGTTCATAGCCAAGTTTGTTATCCGCCTCGTGCGTGCCTTTTGTTTGTACCCTTTTGTTTGTACCCTTTTGTTTGGTTTTGATTTAATTTAACAGCTATTAATTATCGTTGTAGCTGTGTCTACTTCTGTTCACTCTGTTCATGCCAAAGTTCCTTCGTGTCACAGTAAGGTTTTTTTGTTCATAGCCAAGTTTGTTATCCGGCTCGTGCGCGCCTTTTGTTTGTACCCATTTGGTATGGTTTTGATTTAATTTAACACTAAAACAAAACCTAACCAAACTGTCAGGGACGAACCTGACAATTCCAAACCCAACTATTGGGTAGCGCTCCTTCACCTAGCCGGGGAGTAATCTTTGCCATTAAGCTGAATCTGGTATATTTTTTTGCCCTAAAAAGTGTTTATTCTGCAAGTAAAATACTAGCTGTTTGATTGTAAAGTGCATCTTTGTTGTTGTTTTCACTACCAATTATGGACGTGTTAAAATCGCCATGTAAAATCACTAATGCTAATCAGTAGCATCAAACTAGCACATTTCGAAAAGTAGCGCCTCGAGTGTTTTTCTATCAGGCATACTTGCTTTGTTGGCATGCAAAATTGTAACATTACATTGAGGAAGTCTGACTAAGTCCACTCTGAGTGCTAATTGAGTGCCTGTTTCCCAGCCAAGTGTTTTAGGCAGTCCCGTTCAACAAAGCTATCAAAATATGTCACTGTTTGATTTGATATTGATTTGATTTGAATCGATACAGACAGAATTGGGTTGGTGCCTATGAAAGTAAAACATTTAGTACCCATCTGTTGGTATAATGGAGTTTAATTTTACACCAACTGTCATTGGAACAAAGCTGAATAATATTATCTTTGGAAAAGCAGATTTTTGATGCCTCCCTCGCACTGGATCCATTAGAAATATAATGTCAGGTGGTTCATCCAAAAAATGGCCATAATAAATATCGGGGTCATCAGTAGCACAACGGGTAGCTGTAAAATATAATGCACTGTGGAAATAGCAACACAACGTGTAAATAAGGAGATAATTACCATACAGATAATGATATGAACTCACCATTCCACAAGATGAGCCGGGTTACTGAGTATGGTGGTGACCACACGCGCTCCACCTGTAGGCAGCCGGCTCCACAGAGACTGGGACAATTTGTCCGCTTGCGACTGAAGAGCAGACAGGACAGACTTGTGCTTCAACACACACAATAGGTGACCGACAGCCTCACCTGAACAGGAAAGAAATTGTAGATTTAAAAAATCATTGAAGATGAATAGAGAATATATATATTATTTTGATCCGTATGCAAATGGTCAATTGAATATATTTCAGATAATATGTTTTAGTTAGTAGTTTTCAGATTAATCACAATTTTGATTCATGACGATAAATCGCAAACAATTTACTGCAAATAATCACAATTAATCGTGGCACACTTCTTGCTTTCATTATTTAAATCAACCCCAATTATTCTGACACAAATAGTAAGAACAATAAAAATAGCAAGATCTGATAGCTCAGTTACAGCTCATGTTATGTGTTTTATGTTGCAAGATTGCAGCAAGTAAAATTCATAGTTTGTCACCTCGTTCTCATACAATGGCAATAAAAACTATTCTGATTCGGATTCTGATTCTGATAGAGGAACACTGTTTAAATGTTTTAATTGATTGCATGTCATTTACTTGTTTAAAAGTTGTTATCAGTTTCAGTTGAATCCCCGTTGGGGTTTATTATTAAGTGAAACGTGCCAGCGAGTCTCGTCACTCATCTTCAAAAACTACAAAAATGATTTGCAAAATTATACATACATACATATATATATATATATACATACAGAAAAATGGAGATACCCAGATCACTGACCAGATGGAAACCCGTGCATGATTAATCTGTGTTAATGCACAAATAATGCGTGGCAAAAAATGTGTGATTTCGCAACCTGATTTCAACTCTGGTTTATATATAATTATATACATGGTCCCAAATAAATAATAACTTCAGTTGTCACAAAATACATAAAAACTATCAAGAAACAAATCTGTTGACTTTGTTACACAAAGTAAATAACCGCAGTGAAAAACAGACTTAAAGTGCAGGATGTCATGTAAACATGATATTGAGTACAAAACTTATTTTTTATCCAGTAATGATGGGATTATTTAGTTGCAATTATTAACCTAATGGAATACAAGTGTAAACATGGGCATTCCTTGCAGTCTATCAATTAAAATGTGATTAATCGACTAGCCGACAATGATTCATCTTTGTTGAGGATTTTTTTTTTTAAATCAACGCTTATTACGTCAAATACTCGTTGCAGCCCTAATGATATAAGCTAGAGGTCCCCAAACTACGGCCCACAGGAAATCCCAAATAAATTAAAAAAAGAAAAATGTATGTATAGTATATTAAAAATAAATAAATAAATAAATTAACAACAACAAAAATATATATATATATATATATATAATATATATATAAGACATTTATTATTTTTTGTTAATTATTTTTATTTTGAAAAATCTGTCCTTTCTAATCCATTTTCTACCGCTTGGTACTCTGGGCGTTTCCATATATATATATATATATATATATACATACACACACACATACATATACATATATACATACATATACATATATATATATATATATATTGTGAACACGTCTGGAGCCGTTGGGTCGTTCTTGACCGGAGAGAGCACAGCTAGGCGGGTGCCGAGACAGGGTTTTTATTTTTCACTTTACAATCTATATTTTTAATGTTTTGCTTTTCAGCAATTAGTGGACTGCCGCTCCTTCCATCTGCGTCTCTGCCTCGCGTCTGTTCCCCAACACCTTCTCATGGTCCCCCGCGCCCCTGATAAGGAGACAGGTGATTAGACGACTCGTTCCAGCTGAGGAATCTCCTCACCTGTCATCGCTTCACAGCCGGCTCCTGTGCACGCCTCGCCCGCCAGGGAAGCGTCGACCACGCCCCTCCACATGCCTCAACCGCCAGTTTAAGGCCGGGCACCCGTCCGGCCGCGACCACTCCCCCCCTCACCCCACCCCCATAGAGGGGCGAGAAAGGTGGTCGGCCACGGCCATCTGCGTACCCGGCCGGTGGACCACCCGGAAGTTGTAGGGTTGCAACGCTAGGTACCACCGGATGATCCGTGCGTTGGCATCCTTCATGCGGTGGAGCCACTGGAGCGGCTTGTGGTCCGAGCAGAGGGGCGCCCCAACAGGTAATACCGGAGGGCCCTGACCGCCCATCGGACCGCGAGGCACTCTCTCTCCACCGTACTGTATCTCGCCTCCCGGTCCGAGAACTTCCGGCTGATGTATAGGATAAGGCGGTCGACACCCCCCACCTGCTGCGACAACACCGCCCCCAGCCCCGCTCCGACGCATCCGCCTGCAGGCAGAAAGGGATGGAGAAGTTAGGCATGCACAGTACCGGCTCCTCGTAGACTGCAGATTTTACCTGTTCGAACACCTGCTGGCACTGCTCCGTCCACTGGACCAGTTCTGGCGCACCCTTACTGGGGGAGGTCGGTCAGGGGGCTGGTCAAGTCCGCGAACCGGGGAATGAACCGTCGGTAGTACCCGGCCATGCCCAAAAACCGCCTCACCTTCTTTTTCGTCTTGGGGTGTGGGCATGCGGCGATCGCCGTCGTTTTGTCAACCTGCGGTCGCACTTGCCTCCCCCCCCAAGTGGTACCCCAGATACTGTACCTCCCTCCGACCAATCGCACACTTCCCGGAGTTGGCGGTGAGTCACGCCCGCCTCAAGGACTCAAACACCGCCCCCACCCGCTGCAGATGTTCCTCCCAGCTGTCACCCTGGATGATGACATCATCCAGGTATGCAGCTGCGTAGGCCGCGTGGGGTCGCAGCACCCGGTCCATGAGGCGCTGGAACGTCGCGGGCGCACCGAACAATCCAAACGGGAGTGTCACGAATTGGTATAAGCCTTCTGGAGTGGAGAAGGCCGTTTTTTCCCGGGACTCTGGCGATAAGGGAATCTGCCAGTAGCCCTTGGTTAAATCCAGTGTGGGAAAAAACCGCGCAGTGCCTAGCCGATCCAGGAGCTCGTCGACCCGAGGCATTGGGTACGCGTCGAAACGTGACACCTCATTCACTTTGCGGTAATCCACACAGAACCGTATAGACCCATCCTTCTTCCCCACTAGAACGATGGGACTACACCATGCACTGTGGGACTCTTCTATTACTCCCAACTCCAGCATGGTTTTTAATTCATCCCGGACCATTTTGCGCTTGTGCTCGGGAAGCCTATAGGGACGAGACCGCACCGTAATCCCTGGGCTGGTCTCAATGCGATGGCAGATGAGGTCCGTGCCCGGCCGTACAGAGAACACATCTGAAAAGCGACGCTGTAATTCAGCAACCTCCGCTCTTTGAGCCAATGTGAGCTGGTCATCACAAGGAAGGGGAGGGGGAGAGGCGGAGCGCGGGACCTCCGGCCCCAACTCCTCCTCCTCCTTCACTACTGTCACCATGGAGACAGCCTCGGCTTCCCTCCATGCCTTCAGCAGGTTCACGTGGTAAATTTGCATGTCCCCGCCCCGGTCCGAGCGCCGGACCTCGTAATCTACCTCGCTAGACTGCCGTGTGACCACAAAGGGCCCTTGCCACTTGGCCAGTAATTTAGAGCTGGAGGTTGGGAGTAGTACAAGTACTTTTTCTCCCGGTAAGAATTTTCTCAGCTGGGTCCCCCGATTATACGTGCGCTGTTGTCGTTGTTGGGTGCGGAGCAAATTTCCCCGTGATAAGTGCGCCACCTTGTGAAGTTTTGCTCGCATGCCCAACACATATTTAATCTCATTCTTACTGCGGCTGGATCCTTCCTCCCAGCTTTCTTTAATAAGGTCCAGCACGCCGCGCAGCCTCCTGCCGTAAAGTAACTCAAAGGGCATAAAACCGAGGGAGGTCTGGGGTGCCTCCCGCATCGCAAACATCAAGGGATCCAGCCATTTGTCCCAATTAGGTTTTTCCTCGTGTATGAATTTACGGATCATGGTTTTCAGTGTTTTATTCGATCTTTCCACCAGGCCATCCGTTTGCGGATGGTAAACGCTGGTCCGGATAGATTTAATTCGCAGTAATCCGTATAATTCCTTTATCGTGCGCGACATAAAGGACGTGCCCTGGTCAGTAAGGATTTCTTTCGGAATCCCTACCCGGGTGATGACCGAAAACAGTGCTTGTGCTACACTCTTTGCGGAGATGGAGCGCAGCGGCACCGCTTCGGGATATTGGGTTGCGTAATCCACTAGGACTAACACAAATCGATATCCCTGTGTGCTCGGGTAAAATGGTCCGATGAGGTCCATTCCGATTCTATCGAATGGGACCTCTATGAGCGGTAATGGCCGCAACGGGGCTTTTGGGATGGCCACCGGGTTCACCAGCTGGCAGTCCGGGCAGGCGGCACACAATCGGCGAATGTCCGCCCGGATGCCTGGCCAATAGAACCGGACCATGACCCGATTAAGTGTTTTTTCGTACTCCATGTGGCCCGCGAGGGGATTGCAATGCCCCGCCTGGAAAACCATTTCCCGGCGGGGTTTTGGCACCAACAATTGGGTGTATTCTTCGCCTGTTTGAGTGTCACGGGTCACTCGGTATAGCCTATCCCTTATAATGGAAAAGTGGGGAAATACCCGCGTTTTCCCCGGGCGCACCAGCTGACCGTCGATGTAATCCACCTGGTCCCAGGCCGCGCGCAGAGTTTCATCGCGGGACTGTTCGAGGGGAAAGTCCTCCGTGGGTCTCCACTGGGGGTCCGGGGGAGCCTCCCGCAAAGCCCCCGCCGGTTCCCGCTCGTGGATACTTCCTTGTCCTACAGGCCGTGAACGCCTCCCCATACATTGTTCCATTAGTTGGCTAAACCCCGGCCAATTTGTCCCTAAAATCAGGGGGTGCATAAGTTGCGCGCTTACGGCAACCTTTACGGTATGTTTTTGGCCCTCATTCCAGATTACCATAGGCACAATAGGGTATGTGTGCCCATCCCCATGTATACACCTACTCCTCCCTTGTATCGCGTGCCTCAACGCCCCGGGTTGAACCAGGTTCTGGTGGATCATGCACTGTTTGCAGCCCGAATCCACCATAGCCCGGTGTGTACTCCCTTGTACCCTGGATCGGGGGATCAACCCGTATCACCTGGTCCACCTCCATTGCGGAGCACTCCCCCCTCAGGTGACCGGGCTGTCCGTACCCCCAACACACCTGCCCTGGTGTCCGCAGTGCCGTCTGCGGGGGAAGCCCGCTATCAGCAGCGCTGGTACCCTGAAAGAGAGGAGCAGAGACACCGTATATTTCCCCTCACCCCCCCTAATGATGATGTTCGTGTGTGTGTGCGTCTTTTCTTTTTTGTTTGGTGGTCATGTCCGAGGCTGGAACCTGCTCGTAGAACGCTGTGGGCCTTGTCGGTCGGGAACGGGGCCCCAATGGCGTTTTTGCCACCGGCGGTGCGGATCGTCTGCGCGGGGCCGGTGTGGGTCTTTCTGTCGGTCATGGGGTCCCCTCCTCCCTCCGTGTGTCGCGATGGACCGCCAGGTGATCTTCCGCCAGGTTTACCGCTTCGGTCAGGTTTTGCGGCCGGTGGTACCTCACCCACGCCGCGGTCCGTGTCGGAATGGCCTCCAGGAACTGCTCCAGCAAGATGAGCTCGAACATCTGGCTGTCCCGTTGTCCTGGCTGGAGCCATCTTGCTGCCGCATCCCGGAGCTGTTGCCCAAGAGCGAACGGTCGGTCCTCTGGTCCTAGTTTCAAGGACCGGAAGCGGCGCCGATGGTCTTCTGCTGTGCTGCCGACCCGGTCCAGGATTGCCCTCCTTAAGTGTTGGAACTCTACCCGGGCCGCTGCTGGCAGGCTGAGCGCCGCTCGCTGCGCCTCCCCCGCTAGGAGTGGCAACAGCCTCACCCCCCAGTCTTCTTGAGGCCATCCGCACGCTGTTGCGGTGACCTCAAAGATGTCGACGTAGGCCTGTGGATCCTCGGCCTCCGCCATGCGCTGCATGGAGGCCTTCGCTCCGGCGCTTGGTGACCCCCACTCTGTCCATCAGCGACTGCAGCACTTGTGTCTGCTGCTGGCTCGCCGCAGATACTTCTGCCAGCACTCTCCCAAGTGCCTCCAGTGGGGTCGGTGCAGTCATTCTGTTCTTCCTTTTTTTTTTTTTTTTCCTGGATTCGTTTAGCTTGGCGCCAATGTGAACGCGTCTGGAGCCGTTGGGTCGTTCTTGACCGGAGAGAGCACAGCCAGGCGGGTGCCGAGTACAGGGTTTTTATTTTTCACTTTACAATCTATATTTTTAATGTTTTGCTTATCAGCAATTAGTGGACTGCCGCTCCTTCCATCCGCGTCTCTACCTCGCGTCTGTTCCCTAACACCTTCTCATGGTCCCCCGCGCCCCTGATAAGGAGACAGGTGATTAGACGACTCGTTCCAGCTGAGAAATCTCCTCACCTGTCATCGCTTCACAGCCGGCTCCAGTGCACGCCTCGCCCGCAGGGGAAGCGTCGACCACGCCCCTCCACATATATATATTTATACAGCCCTGCCTCCGGTCAAATTGTTTTAACACAATTTGGCCCCCGAGTCCAAAAGTTTGGGGACCCCTGTCCTACTGTATTTCTCACATAACTCATAATTTGACAAAAATGTAGATTAGATCTGCATGTGTTACAGTTTGGACAAATAAGGGTATTTGGCAAATTTTCTGAAAATTTTCAAGAAACTTGTTCAAATGTTCCAATATTGAATGTCATTACAATGTTGACTTATTTATACAAGCTGTAGAGGCAGACAGCCGACCCGTGCTCGCTGACTTTGAGGTCTCTTGAAGTTTCTTCATTCAGGGTTTTTCCTCGCCTCCTTCACCAGAGTGTTTTCTCATGCAGGGTTAAGTTATGGAGTTGTATTTGTGCCTGGATTTTGAGGAAGCAAATGTATATTTTGAACGCAGAAAAATATACTTTGCAAGCCCATGTATTATATTTTTAAAATGAATCATCCTCATGCATATAATAAATGTGTTTGAGTTAGTATAAATGTATTTTGTGCTCAATAAACATGTTGCCATTTCCCGTATTATTGTGCAATAATTCGTAAAGGTGGTTCTCTTTGCGCATTTAATGATTCAATTACGATTCTTGGGGTGATGATTCGATTCAGAATCGGTTCTCAAATCAACCCGATTTTAGTAGTATATCATTTGGTATACAAATTGTAATACAATATTTTTAAAACAGGTGACGGGTTAAAAAAGCTAATTTTGGCTGCTGACATATAAGTGCTGTCTTATAAGTTCAAACGCGACGAGTTGAGTTTATACCAAAAAGTTCTATTTTGGTTTCATCTGACCACATGACATTCTTCCAATCCTCTGCTGTATCATCCATGTATCCATTTTGGTATAAACTGAACTCGTCATGTTAGGAGGAAGAAGAATACTGAGTTGCATCCCAAGAACACCACACCTACTGTGAAGCATGGAGGTGGAAGCATCATGCTTTGGGGCTGTTTTTCTCCTAAGGGGACAGGACGATTGATCCGTGTTAAGGAAAGAATGAATAGGGCCATGTATCGCGAGATTTTGAGCCAAAACCTCCTTCCATCAGTGAGAGCTTTGAATGGTTGACCAAATATTTATTTTCCACCATAATTTACAAATAAATTCTTTAAAATTCCTACAATGTGAATTCCTGGATTTTTTTTTCACATTCCGTCTCTCACAGTTGAAGTGTACCTATGATGAAAATTACAGACCTCTGTCATCATTTTAAGTGGGAGAACTTGCACAATCGGTGGCTGACTAAATACTTTTTTGCCCCACTGTATGTTTCTGTGCTCAAAATCTCCTTTTGCTACATCAAAATAAAGGCATAAATATAACTCCATATTCAGTTGTTGTTTTTTATTGTACGGTGAGCTGTAAAGTGTTGTTTGGCCGTTACCTATTTCTGTATAATTACAATTTTTACTGGACAAAGGCTATGAGTACACACTGGTTTTAGACTGCACAGAAAATAGGGAAGTATTTCTGACCATAGAGCCCAAAGCAGTGTGAGAAGGACTGAGCGCACATCAGCTCCATGCCCTGTGCTGCAAAGTACCACACAGGCCACGCATCCTGTCCTAAATCTCCAAAGCAAAGAGCCTGTGTTGGCAGCAAGATGAAGGGGTGCAGCCCACGCCTCTGTTGAAAAAGTGCAAGAACAGACACTGGTAATGAACCACGTGGGAGTGAGAATCCATTAGTCTAAAAAATCTCATTCAGATGTAAATCTTCACGTCAGATACCAAGATTAACTGTGCGATGATGACCCATTGATTGTGAGAGAGGGCTGCTCCGGTGGGGTTGTGTCCACCAGCTGGCAAAATAACAACACTTCGCTCGGGAGCCTCTTGTAGATCCGCGAGAAGCTTCTCCAAACAAACACCTCGCCGCTCATCATCCCAGTAATAATAGTGATGGATGTGGTGAAGGCCTGCAGCTCGCAAGTTTGAAGCCAGTGACTCTGTAAGGAGCATCAGGAAATAACAACAGTGACGCTTTCTTTCTGTAGCGACATTTTTCATCAAAGAATATTATTATGCACATCTTTCTTGAAAATGGTGTGGCATTCTAAACTATGGTTTATTTGCTTTGGACAAACATTAAAAAAGTTACATTTCATTAAAGGGGAACCTGTGGTCTCGATCATGTTTGGTTTAGTTTTGTTCTGTTACTTTTGGACTCCATCAGTTCCTGTTTTTGTGCACCCTGGTTTGTTTTAGTTTCCATGACAACTCCTTAGTTTCACCTGCCTCATTTGTTTGGACTCACGCACCGATTGTTAATCATGAAATTATTATTTAAAGGCCGACTGAAATGAGATTTTCTTTTTTAAACGGGGATAGCAGGTCCATTTTATGTGTCATACTTGATCATTTCGCGATATTACCATATTTTTGTTGAAAGGATCTAGTAGAGAACATCGACGATAAAGTTCGCAACTTTCGGTTGCTTATAAAAAAGCCTTGCCTGTACCGGAAGTCGCAGACGATGGCGTCACAAGGGTGAGGGCTCCTCACGTCCTCACATTGTTTATAATGGGAGCCTCCAGCAGCAAGAGCTATTCGGACCGAGATAGCGACAATTTCCTCATTAATTTGATCGAGGATGAAAGATTTGTGGATGATGATATAGATAGCGAATGACTAGAAAAAAAAAAAAATAAAATAAAATGCGACGGCTCCAGGCGGCGGCAGTGTGAGCGTTTCAGATGTAATTAGACACATTTACCAGGATAATTCTGGAAGATCCCTTATCTGCTTATTGTTTGAATAGTGTTTTAGTGAGATTGTAAAGACATACCTCGAGGTCGGATGGTTGCGGTGAACATGCAGTGTCTCAGAGAGAAGCCGAGGAGCCAAGCTCACAGCTGCCTTTTAAACAGCTACTGCAGAAGGATGAATAATCCAATGATGTCTCCGGTAAGATATATATATCATAATTTTCCCATCCAAAAACATGCTGGTTGACGTAGAGAAACATGTTCGCTTGACCGCTTTGGTTAAAGCTTCACAACAAACAAAGAAACACCGGCTGTGTCTCAGTGCTAAGACAACTGCAATACACCGCTTTCCACCAACACCATTATTCTTTATAGTCTCCATTATTGATTGAACAAATTGCAAAAGATTCAGCAACACAGATGTCCAAATTACTGAGTAATTATGCGATGAAAAGAGACGACTTTTAGCCGTAACTGGTGCTGGGCTAATATTTCCTGACAGTCCGTGACGTCACGCGCACGCGTCATTTTCCACGACGTTTTCAACAAGAGACTCGCGGGAAATTTAAAATTGCAATTTAGTACACTAAACCGGCCGTATTGGCATGTGTTGCAATGTTAATATTTCATCATTGATGTATAAACTATCAGACTGTGTGGTCGGTAGTAGTGGGTTTCAGTAGGCCTTTAAGCCTGTAGTTGCCAGGTAGTCGGCCTGACGACATTACTGATACTGATTCTTTCCATGCCATTGTTTCATGCTTGTTCCATGGCTTGCCACAGTAAGTTTTTTTTATTCAAGCCACAGTCTAGTGAGTTTTTTAGTTTCATGTTTCATGTCACATTTAGCGAGTTTTTCATGACCTAAGTTTTTTGCCTTTGCTTTCACATGCGTTAGGCACGCTTGCTTTCGGGTTGTTTTTTGTTCCTTAGCCAAGTTATGCCTCCGCTGTGAGCGCTTTTTGTTTGTACTTTTTTAGTCAAAATTAAATTATGTATTTACCTGCAAGCCTTGTCTGGTCCAGTCCGATTGCATCCCGGGAAAACAATCCTCGTAGTAAATTGCGAATAAGTCCACGTTCTGACAGAACTGTACTTTTGTGGAATTTTGCGCATAATTCACAATCCTTATGTGAGAAATGAACACACATCATTTGCTTTTTTGTGTGTGTTCTCAATAGTGGAAAACGACTAGCAAGAGTCGGCTAACAATGCAAGTAATGGGGATACAATCTGTTTTGCCTACAAAGCCATTTAAAGCCATCCAAAATCTTCCAACAATGTTTTGTATACATACTGTAATAGGGTTGTACGGTATACCCGTATTAGTATAATACCGCGATACTAATTAATCATATTCGGTACTAAACCACCTCTAAAAATTACCGGTCCACCACCTACTTGGAAGCAGACATTGTGTAGACAGAAAAGGAAGAACGGACGCACTTTGGCCTAAAAACTAAGGATAAAGGGGAAGTTATACCACTGAAACGCCCTCCGGAAGAGGTGCTTTAAGACATGGCTACCTAGCTGGCGGCTAAAGTCCAGCCCCAGTCGGCAGTGTTTTAGCTACTTCTAAATTGGTAATCCTCGCCTCCATGGCGACAAATAAAGTACGTTTTAGTAGTATCATCCCTGCAGGACGAGGAATAGCTAAACATGCTTCACTACACACCGTAGCTCAAAATGTAAACAAACGCCATTGGTGGATCTACACCTAACATCCACTGTAATGATACCAAGTATAGAAACATATCTAGTCTATACTACTATGATTATGCCAATATATTTTGGCACCACAACAACTTCTTTTTTTTTTATGTATATTATGTTAATAAACTTAGGTAGTATGTCCCTGGACACATGAGGACTTTGAATATGACCAATGTAAGATCCTGTAACTACTTTGTATCGGATTGATACCCAAATTTGTGGTATTATCCAAAACTAATGTAAAGCGCCCAAACAACGGAAGAATAAGTGATTATTACATTTTAACAGAAGTGGAGATAGAACATGTTAAAAGAGAAAGTAAGCAGATATTAACAGTAAATGAACCAGTAGATTAATAATATATTTTCTACCGCTTGTCCTTAATAATGTTGACAAAATAATAGAATGATAAATGACACAATATGTTACTCCATATGTCAGCAGAGTAATTAGGAGTCTTTGTTTTTTTACTTACAAGTTGTCTTGTATGTTCACTATTTTATTTAAGGACAAACTTGCAATAAGAAACATTTGTTTAATATTTTGTAAGATTTTTTGGTAAAATAAAGCCAATAATGCAATTTTTTGTGTTCCCCTTTATTGAAAAAAGTACGGAAAAGTATCCAAATAACTTTGGTACCAGTACCAAAATACTCGTACCGGGACAACACTATACTGTAAGTATGTTTATGCATATGTGGTAACGGGCAAATTCCCGATAATATGTCCCGGTATTATTTACAGTATTTGCTCATTTTATGCAGTAACTTCTTGCCACTTGCATCAACAACTACTAACCACTAACCGTGGCAGACTTTGTGTCAGGCTTGCCACTGACAGTTTGTTTGTGTTTTAGGTTTCCCTCTGTGTGTTTAGTATTTCCTGTTCTTAGTTCCTGTCAGCACTCTTATTTTGTTGGTTTCCTGTCTTTCTCTCTGAGTGCTGTGTTCCCCCTCAGCTGCGGCTGATTGGCACCTGGCCACACCTGGCGTCAATCAGTCCGCTCCTATTTAGACCTGTCTTCCCATCCAGTCACTGCTGGATTATTCTTTCAGAGTTAGTTGGTGACGAACTCCAAGATGCAGAGAAGGAGGCAGGCATTGTGGGAATGAAAACATTATTTGATTTAAAACACTAAGACAAAAACAAAACAAACAAAATGCACGCACGTGGGCGGATAACAAACTAAGAGAGCTAGCATGGGAGCTAGAAAACAAAAAAGGAACTTTAGCATGGAAAACAGAAGTCGTACTTATACCTAGAAAACAAACTGGAAGCAGGGAAAAAAAGACAGTAAGCTAAAAATCGCTATCAAACATAGCTTACTGCAACGCTGCATTGACACGACAAGATACGACATGACAGGTAGCAATGACAAGTGCGACATGCAATAATCCAGCAGTGACTGGATGGGAAGACAGGTCTAAATAGGAGGGGACTGATTGACACCAGGTGTGGCCAGGTGCCAATCAGCCGCAGCTGAGGGGGAACACAGCACTCAGGGAGAAAGACAGGAAACAAACAAAATAAGAGTGCTGACAGGAACTAAGGACAGGAAATACCAAACACACAGAGGGAAACCTAAAACACAAACAAACTGTCAGTGGCAAGCCTGACTCTTTGTAATCGACATTTACTTCGGAACAAATGAGTATAATGCTTGAAATGACCAAAATATGTAAATATTACCAGCAGGTTTTTATCGCGCTTTATAGGCTAAAACATGTCATTTTCCATTACCTGCATTGCTAGCCGCCTCTGGCTGAAAGGCTTTTTTTTTTTCACTTTTTAAAATGCACAGAAATGACATACAGTATGTGTTCTTGTCTCTCATAAGGATTGTAAATAATAGGCACAATTCCACAAAAAGTGCAGTTCCAGTTTAGGTAACATCACATTTTTTACATTTGCACAATTCAACATGTCCGAAAAAGAGTAGGAAGAATCAGAGCTGATTCAAACATACACCTTCTCCAAAAGTGTAGAAAAAAGGCAATTAAGCAACAATTTGCAAAACCAAGAAAAAGTACAAAAAATAGCCAAATATACTGTACATAAACAAGTAAATTAAACAATACGAATAAATATATCCATTCATCCATCCATTTTACTACCGCTTGTCCCTTTCGGGGTTGCGGGGGGTGTATAATGAAAAATGTACAAGTTAATTAGGGGTACATCATATAAAATATAAGTAATTTGAAAACGGAAGATGTAATATTTTAATTACAATTTCCGTAGTAGTAATAGCTTTTTATAATGTGTTTAGTTTGTTGTTTAGAAGAAGGATTTTCTAACTGTGGTACATGTACCACTAGTAGTACGCGGGCTCCATTCAGTGGTATGCCAAATATTAATTGATTAAAGTACAGTGTTTTAATTTCCTATATTCAAACACATTGTCACCGTTCAAACCGTGTGTAATGTTACAGCGTCTAAAAATATTAAATATGCTTGGTAAACAAAACCTCAGCCTTGTTTTTTAATGAATACTTAGGTCTACTAAGCTACTGCATTTTAATGTTGGTTATTACGGTGGCACTTGGAGGGTCAAGTTTTTTCTGAGGTGATACTCAGTGAAAAAAGTTTGAGAACCATTGTCATCTAATGTCCATTTCATTTAGGTGTTCTTTCATTCAAGGTGGTCCTTTTGACGCTTTGCATTTTAGTAAATAAGTTTAAAATTATATTATATATTATAATTGGTGACTTAATCATATCCAAATAATATGTATTTATTGGCAATTGTTAACGGTTCAAGAAAATGTGATATAGTTAAAATCCCATTAGGGTAGCAGTATCATTTACATAAAAACGCAAAAATTATAATTATCAGACAATAAAAAAAAAAAAGAAACAACTATATATGTACATATATATACTGTATATATATATATATATATATATATATATATATATATATATATATATATATATATATATATATAAACTGCGATGTATATAAACTTGTCCAGGGTGTACGTTGCCTTCCACCCGATTGTAGCTGAGATAGGCACCAGCGCCCCCCCGTGACCCCAAAGGGAATAAGCGGCAGACAATGGATGGATATATATATATATATATATATATATATATATATATATATATATATATATATATATATATATGTACATATATATACTCTATATATATATATAAACTGCGATGAGGTAGCAACTTGTCCAGGGTGTACATTGCCTTCCACCCGATTGTAGCTGAGATAGGCACCAGCGCCCCCCGTGACCCCAAAGGGAATAAGCGGCAGACAATGGATGGATATATATATATATATATATATATATGTATATACATTTTTTTATTTTATTTTTTTATTTTTTTGTCTGATATTTATAATAATATATATATATATATATATATATATATATATATATATATATATATATATATATATATATATATATATATATATATATGTGAGAGTGAATGTTGTCTGTCTATCTGTGTTGGCCCTGTGATGAGGTGGCGACTTGTCCAGGGTGTACCCCGCCTTCCGCCCGATTGTAGCTGAGATAGGCGCCAGCGCCCCCCGCGACCCCGTAAGGGAGAAAGCGGTAGAAAATGGATGGATGGATGGATATATATATATATATATATATTACCCAGGGCTTAAACACAATTATTTACAAAAAATATATATATATATTTTTTTAACAGGGCTAAATTTGTACCATCACAAGGAGAGGGCAGGTAGACTTGTCCATCCCAAGCGTTGCCGACATCAAACCAGTGTCTAAAAAGTACCGCACCAAGACGAACAGCACCGGAAAAATCCGGAGTATGCACACTTAACACCTGCAGTAATAAGAATCAGGATACAATTTCACCGTACTAAATCATTGCATCAATGCTTCAGGTGATGGCGCTGCTTCATTCTGATACTTACCCTGTTATCCAAAACAGCCTTGGAGTTGCGGCCCAAAGCTGCTTCTGTAGCTCGCCTGCAGAACTCTGCTTGAGCAAACAGACATTGAGCCTCTGGACGCAAGGTGGGATCTCTCCCTAACTGCTGCCGGATTTTCCCAACGAGACGCAACTTAAATGTCTGTCCGTCTTCCCCCAAATACTCTATTGAAAGAAAGTAAAATGTTGTGTTCCAAAATGTTCAAAAGTCCTTTAAAACATTTGAAATGACATACAAGTGGAGAAAAAAAGAAGTTACACATGCTGCAGTTTTCTCCACTTCAGTAGGATGTACTATTGCTATGGAGTTATATGTTAGTCCATCCATCCATCCATTTTCTACCACTTATTCCATTTTGGGGTCGCGGGGGGCGCTGGTGCCTATCTCAGCGACTTGTCCAGGGTGTATCCTGCCTTCCGCCCGATTGTAGCTGAGTTATATGTTAGTTTTAATGTAATTCATAACTCAAACATAAATTAACAAAAAAATGTACGCAAATTCAAACAACGTACCGTATTTCCATGAATTGCCGCCGGGCATATAGTATGCGCCTGCCTTTAGTTACTGCCGGGTCAAACTCGCTTCGCAAAATAATTTGCGCATGCTTAGTATTACCGCCAGGTCAAACTCGTGATGTCACGAGTGACACTTCATTTTCAAAATGGAGGAGGCTGATTTCAATACCGGTAATTTGAAATCGCATAAAGGGAAAAAGATTAATAGCTATTCAGTAGGATTTAAGGTCCAAGCTTACATTACACTCAATTTTTTACTGCATGCCTTTGGTAAGTGCCGGAGTGAGAAGAGGTTTTAAAATAATTAGCGCTTGCTTACTTTTACCGCATGCCTTTGGTAAGCGCAGGAGTGAGAAGAGGTTTTGAATTAATTAGCGCGTGCTTACTTTTACCGCATGCCTTTGGTAGGTGCAGGATTGAGAAGAGGTTTTAAATTAATTAGCGCCACGGCGGCAATTCAAGGAAATACGGTAATTACACGCGGCCTCTGAACTTTGTAAAATCCTAATTTCTCCGAACAACATTTTAGCCAATCGTAAATGTTTTATTTAAAAGTAAAGTAACTGTGTAACCCAGGGGTGTCAAACTCATTTTAGATTGGGGGCCACATGGAGAAAAATCTACTCCCAAGTGGGCCGGACTGGTAAATGATAACTTAAAAATAAAGACAACTTCAGATTGTTTTCTTTGTTAAAAAATACAAGAAGCACGTTCTGAAAATGTACAAATCATAATGTTGGGGTTTTTACAGTTACATGTTGCGGTTAATAGTATTCTACCTTTATTTGTTGTTAATTATATGTTCTGAATAAATTATGTGATAATGTTCGTCAGCTGCAATGAGGTGGCGACTTGTCCAGGGTGTACCCCGCCTTCCACCCGAATGCAGCTGAGATAGGCTCCAGCGACCCCAAAAGGGACAAGCGGTAGAAAAAGGGATGGATGGATGTTCGTCAGTCAACTCATTGGTGTTCATTTTCAATCTATCAAGATTAAAAAGTAATAAAAAAAATCTAATTACAGGATGTTATTTATGTGGTTTGCTCATTTTCCTCGACTAAGGTCATGTGGTTTATATTTGTACATATGTAGCATCATCTACAAAGATACAAATAATTGCTATTCTGACATCTAGTGGACACATTTAGAACAGCAGTTTTCTTTCTTTCAAAAATGTCGGCTCATTTTTATACTTTTTTAATGATTTTTATTTTTGTAATTAAATCAACATAAAAAACACAAGATACACTTACAGTTAGGGCACCAACCCAAAAACCTCCCTCCCTCTTTCACACAAAAGGGGTTGTTTCTTTCTCTTATTAATATTCTGGTTCCTACAATATAGAACAATACAAAGTGCTAGGGATACAGTCCGAGAAGCACATATGATAGTTGGGGGCGTGGTTAAGAGGGGAGGAGTATATTTACAGCTGTTGTGTGCGCAGTTGTGCACTGCACTCTCTAAAAGCCGTAGATGTTATTGTCACATATGCATGATTGATTGATTGATTGAAACTTTTATTAGTAGATTGCACAGTTCAGTACATATTCCGTACAATTGACCACTAAATGGTAACACCCGAATAAGTTTTTCAACCTGTTTGAGTCGGGTCCACGTTAATCAATTCATGGTACAAATATATACTATCAGCATAATACGGTCATCACACAAGTTAATCATCAAAGTATATACACTGAATTATTTACATTATTTACAATCCGGGGGGTGGGATGAGGAGCTTTGGTTGATATCAGTACTTCTGTCATCAACAATTGCATCAAGAGAGAAATGGACATTGAAACAGTGTAGGTCTTACTTAGTAGGATATGTACAGCCAGCAGAGAACATAGTGAGTTCAGATAGCAAAAGAACAAGTATATATGTTAGAAATACATTCGGTTATTTACATTAGGTTATTTACAATCCGGGGAGATGGGATGTGAATGGAGGAGGGTATTAGTAAAGGGTTGAAGTTGCCCGGAGGTGTTGCCTGGAAGTGTTGAGGTGCATGTGCAGTAGATGGCAGTATTGTCCTGTTTACGGCAGACAAACTGCTTTACGGCAGACGGAAACGTGACTGCTGTTGTTGTGTGTTGTTACCCGCGCTGGGAGGACGTTAATGAAACCGCCTAACAATAAACCCACATAAGAAACCAATAACTCACCTTCGATCATTCTACAGTTATAACGTCGTTGGGCAAACACAATGTTTATATTGTGGGAAAGCGGATGTGAAAAAAGGCTGTCCTCACTCAGGTGTCCCGGGAGGTTTTCGGGAGAGGCGCTGAAATTCGGGAGTCTCCCGGGAAATCCGGGAGGGTCGGCAAGTATGCGCATGGGCGATACTAAGGGTCTTTTCTGGCCGCACACACCCACTCGAGAGGTCTGGTTTCCAATCGCATAATCCAGGTGTGTTAGTCCGATTGTTCAAAAACCGAACGTGACCGAAATAAGGTGTTTCCATGGGTTGTAGGATGCTTATTTAGTGCCGAACTATTTGGGAAAATCGTTCTAATTTAGTGCATGGATACGTACTAACATGCCAAGTGGACGACACAGCAGACATCAGACAATAAGTCACAGCAATAATAGTATTATTAAAGGCAGCATTTGGTGGTATTTGTTTTACAAACTATTCACACGTATGTGATTTGGTCTTGTGTGTAAACATACCAACATATGGATCATACTGTTGGTTAAGATATGTATTAAATACACTATGCCTAAATGTAGACTTTATGAATAAATAATTAATTTCAGTATTCACAGTGCTTCACTTCTTTATTATTATTTGTTTTATAATTGTATTTTTATTTTACAACCTTATTCCAAAATGGAATAAATACTTTTTTGTCCTAAAAATTCCAAACACAATACCCCATAGTGATAGTGTGAAAAGGTTTTTCTTTTGAAGGACCAATAGAAAAAACAAGTTGTTTTTTTATGCTTAGTTGTGTTTTTATTTTATCCATTAAACCATATCCTATCAAATTTTAATTAAAATATTTTTTTAAAGCTTTTTTTGTGTGTTTTGTTGTTGTTATCACAGTGCATTACTGTAAATGGAAAAACAGCACCAGCATTTTTTTCAACAAAATTCTGGCGAATGAGTTGCCAGTTGTTGTTGTTGTTGTTTTTTTACTCTAAAATCTACAGTTGTTATTTTCACAGTGCGTTACTGTAAATGGAAAAAATGACACCGCTTGATTTACAGTAAGATTCTGTCGGCCGAATTTCCAGGTTTTTTTGTTGTTTTTTTTAACTGTAAAATCTACAGCTGTTGTTTTAACAATACTCTACTATAGAGTGAAATACAGTACCTGTTAATCATATAGTAAAATTATGGCGACTGAGCTAACAATTTTTTTTTTTTTTACCGTGAAATCTAAAGTGTTTTGTTTTTTTTTACACTGAAATTCTGGTGACTGAGTTACCTTTTTTTTTACCTGAAAATCTACGGTAATTAAAAAAAATGGAAAATTACTTCACTTACGTATTTTTACAGTAAAATTCTGCCGACCTTGCTGCCTTTTTTTTGGTTCTTTTTTAACCGTAAAATCTACACTTGTTGTTTTCACAGTACACAAAAATGGTACTACTGTTATTTTTACAGTAAAATTCAGGTTGACTGAGCTGACAGTGCATTATTTCCATCCACCCATCCATCCATTTTCTACTGCGTATTTCCTTTGGGGTTGTGGGGGGCGCTGGTGCCTATCTCAGCTACAATCGGGCGGAAGGCGGCGTACAACCTGGACAAGTCGCTACCTCATCGCAAAGTGCATTAGTGTAATGGAAAAACAGTACTTCTGCTGTTATTTACTGTAACATTCTGTTGACTGAGTTTCCAATTTTTTTTTACCTGAAATTCTATGGTCATTAAAAGAATGGAAAAATAATTTCACTTATTTTTACAGTAAAATTATGCCTACTTTGCTGCCTTTTTATGTGTTAGTTTTTTTACCGTAAAATCTACACTCGTTTTTACAGTACACCATTGTATTTGTAAAAATGGTACTACTGTTATTTTTACAGTAAAATTCAGGTTGACTGAGCTGCCATTTTTTAAAACTTTTTTTTACAGTGGATTACTGGGAAAATGATTCCCCTTATTTTTACAGTAAAATTATGCCGAGTTTGCAGCCTTTTTATGTGTTAGTTTTTTACCGTAATATCTACACTTGTTGTTTTTACAACACACCATTGTAATTGTAAAAATGGTACTACTGTTATATTTACAGTAAAATTCAGGTTGACTGAGCTGCCAATTTTTAAAACTTTTTTTACAGTGCATTACTGGAAAAATAATTCCACTTATTTTTACAGTAAAATTCTGGCAACTTTGCTGCCTTCACTTTTTGTTATTTTTTTACCGGAAAATCTACACTTGTTGGCAGTACGGAGGAAGAGGGGTTAGTGCGTCTGCCTCACAATATGAAGGTCCTGAGTAGTCCTGGGTTCAATCCCGGGCTCGGGCTCTTTCTGTGTGAGTTCCCTCTGTGTACTCCGGCTTCCTCCCAGCTCCAAAGACATACACCTGGGGATAGGTTGATTGGCAACACTAAATTGGCCCTAGTGTGTGAATGTGAGTGTGAATGTTTTCTGTCTGTCTGTGTTGGCCCTGTGATGAGGTGGAGACTTGTCCAGGGTGTACACCGCCTTCCGCCCGATTGCAGCTGAGATAGGCACCAGCGCCCCCCGCGACTCCAAAGGGAATAAGCGGTAGAAAATGGATGGATGGATGGATGGATCTACACTTGTTTTTACAGTACTACCGTTATTTTTACAGTAAAATTCAGGGAGAGTGAAATGACATTTTTTTTTTTTTACTGTGCATTACTGTAATGGAAAAACAGTACTACTGTTGTTTTTTACGGTAACATTCTGCCAACTGAGTTTCCATTTTTTTTACCTGAAATTCTACGCTCATTAAAAAACTAGAAAAATTAATCCATTTATTTGTACAGTAAAATTCTGGCGACTTTGCTGCCTTTTTTTTTGTTAGTTTTTTGCCGTAAAATCTACACTTCTGGTTTTTACAGTACAACTGTTATTTTTACAGTAAAATTCAGGTTGAGTGAGTTGACAATTAATTTTTACAGTGCATTACTGTAATGGAAAAACAGTACTACGCGTGACACAGTGGAAGAGTCGCCGTGCGCAACCCGAGGGTCCCTGGTTCAATCCCCACCTATTACCAACCTCGTCACCTCGGTTGTGTCCTGAGCAAGACACTTCACCCTTGCTCCTGATGGGTGCTGGTTAGCGCCTTGCATGGCAGCTCCCTCCATTAGTGTGTGAATGTGTGTGTGAATGGGTGAATGTGGAAGTAGTGTCAAAGCGCTTTGAGTACCTTGAAGGTAGAAAAGCGCTATACAAGTACAACCCATTTATCATTTACTAAGTTTTTTTTTTTACGGTAACATTCTGCCAACTGAGTTTCCTTTTTTTTTTTTTCTGGAATTTTACCGGCATTAAAAAAATGGAAAAATGATTCCATTTATCTTTGCAGTAAAATTCTGGCAACTTTGCTGCCTTTTTTTGTTGTTGTTAGTTTTTTTTACCATAAAATCTTGTTGTTTTTACAGTACACCACTGTAAATTGAAAAAGTATACTACTGTTATTTTTTTATAGTAAAATTCAGGTTAACTGAGCTGGCAATTTTCTTTACAGTGCATTACTGTCATAAAAAAACAGTACGACTGTTGTTTTTTACGGTAACATTCTGCCGACTGAGTTTCCATTTTTTCACAGTTTTAACTTTATTTCTACGGTCTATTGTTATTTTTAATTCAAATAATTATATATTTTTTTTAGCCCCTAAAGCCCACAGGTCTTATTCCCTGTTTTTACAAAGTAAATAACAATGAATAAATATGTACAGATACTAATGAACTGAAACATATCAATTTCATCACAATAGTATCGATCTGATACCAATACTACTGTTATCAATATTTGAGTGGATCTTCCTACCTCTTGCTATACTCTATATTTAAGGCCTGTTAAGTTCCAC
This sequence comes from Nerophis ophidion, assembly GCF_033978795.1. Classification (NCBI taxonomy): domain Eukaryota; kingdom Metazoa; phylum Chordata; class Actinopteri; order Syngnathiformes; family Syngnathidae; genus Nerophis; species Nerophis ophidion. Next base: position 58,184,319 of record NC_084617.1, on the reverse strand, counting down.
AGCAAATGAAAGTATTTCCAACTATGCCCTACTTTAATGCTGCGACAAATTCAAGAAAAAAAAATAGTAGGGGCCTACGAAAAAAAGATAATGTTCATATACGCACAACACCTCTCTCGAGCTGACTGACTCATTATTTGCACAGGTGCAGCAGATAAAGTCAAGTAGAGCGTGTTTGCCGCTTTTCAAAAGGGTTGCTGAACGACCTCGGATGCGCAGACTCACCTCTCCCCGCCAGGTAAACTTTGCCAGCGTGTGTGTCCTCGTTGAAGGCACGCAGTAACGACTGACTTTCAGGGCTCACTTCGGCGTTGTTAGAGGCCCACATGTCACCCGCCGGGTCAGCCCGGTGCTCGACACACTTTTCATCAAGGCAACAGCCCGCTAGGCTCATCCTGAATCTAGTCCGCTGTCCACCCGTCCTTTTGTTTAGAGGAGGGGGACGGTTGCCAGGTGACACCAATGGAAACTGTCACCCTGGTAACACAGGCTGGATGCAGTGTGCTTCAGTGTTGGTCTTACATTCACGGCCTTTTTTACAAACCCCTTTTCCATATGAGTTGGGAAATTGTGTTAGATGTAAATATAAACGGAATACGATGATTTGCAAATCATTTCAACCCATATTCAGTTGAATATGCTACAAAGACAACATATTTGATGTTTAAACTGATAAACATTTTTTTGGTGTAAATAATCATTAACTTTAGAATTTGATGCCAGCAACACGTGACAAAGAAGTTGGGAAAGGTGGCAATAAATACTGATAAAGTTGAATGGTCATCAAACCCTTATTTGGAACATCCCACAGGTGTGCAGGCTAGTTGGGAACAGGTGGGTGCCATGATTGGTTATAAAAGCAGCTTCCATGAAATGCTAAGTAATTCACAAACAAGGATGGGGTGAGGGTCACCAATTTGTAAGCAAATTTTTGAACAGTTTTTGAACAACATTTCTCAACAAGCTATTGCAAGGAATTTAGGGATTTTACCATCTACGGTCCGTAAAATTATTACAAGGTTCAGAGAACCTGGAGAAATCACTGCACGTAAGCGATGATATTACGGACCTCTGATCCCTCAGGCGGTACTGCATCAAAAACCGACATCAGTGTGTAAAGGATATCACCACATGGGCTCAGGAACACATCAGAAAACCACTGTCAGTAACTGCAGTTGGTTGCTACATCTGTAATTGCAAGTTAATGCTCTGCTATGCAAAGCAAAACCCATTTATCAACAACACAAAGGAACGCCGCCAGCTTGGCTGGGCCCGAGCTCAGCTAAGATGGACTGATGCAAAATGGAAAAGTGTTCTGTGGTCTGACGAGTCCAACTTTCAAATTCTATTTGGAAACAGTGGACGTGGTGTCATCCGGAACAAAGAGGAAAATAACCATCCGGATTGTTATAGGCACAAAGTTCAAAAGCCAGCATCTGTGATGGTATGGGGGTGTATTAGTGCCCAAGGCATGGGTAACTTACACATCTGTGAAGGCACCATTAATGCTGAATGGTCCAAACAGTTTTTGGAGCAACATATGTTGTCATCCAAGCAACGTTATCATGGACACCCCTGCTTATTTCAGCAAAACAATGCCAAGCCACCTGTTACAACCGCATGGTTTCGTAGTAAAAGTGTTTGGGTACTTTCCTGGCCCGCCTGCAGTCCAGACCTGTCTCCCATCGAAAACGTGGGGAGCATTATGAAGCGTAAAATATGACAGTGGAGACCCCGGACTGTTGAACGACTGAAGCTCTACATAAAACAAGAATGGGAAAGAATTCCACTTTAAAAGCTTCAACAATTAGTTTCCTCAGTTCCCAAGCGTTTTCTGAGTGTTGTTAAAAGAAAAGGTGATGTAACGCAGTGGTGAACATGCCCTTTCCCAACTACTTTGGCACGTGTTGCAGCCATGAAATTCTATTATTTGCAAAAAAAATAAAGTTTGAGTTTGAACATCAAGTATCTTTTCTTTGTAGTGCTTTCAATTGAATATAGGTTGAAAAGGATTTGCAAATAATTGTATTCCATTGCGACTTGTCCAGGGTGTACCCCGCCTTCCGCCCGATTGTAGCTGAGATAGGCGCCAGCGCCCCCGCGACCCCAAAAAGGGAATAAGCGGTAGGAAATGGATGGATGGATGGATGGATGGAAACAGGGTTTATATAAAAACTATGGTGAATTGGTTAATGTGCGTGCATGCGTGCGTGCGTGCGTGCGTGTGTGTGTGTGTGTGTGTGTTTGTGTGTTTGTGTGTGTGTTCTTGTATTTTTCCCCCTCTTGAGACACCAACAAGGAAAAGTACCTTCCATATGAGGACCGGTGAACAAGTCAGGACATAAATCATGGTCCCAATACGGAAAACCATTGCATCTAATAGAGAATGTCTCACTTGCACTCAAATCTATTAAAATGAGAGTGGTCCCAAAAAGGAGGAATTTTTCAAATAGACTGTGTTTCGGTTGTAAAAGTGCTCCCCCTCTGGTCAACATATTTGATAACAAGTGTGTGTAAGAAATTGAAATGCGCCCCCTTTGGCCAAAATTATTTAAAAAATGTATATAGATATAAATATTTATATAGAGACATACTGTAATAACTTGAAGTAAATAATGAAGATTAAAAACCAATTACAAACAAAAAATTCAAATATTTTTTTTAAAAGCTGTCTTTCTCACAATGTGTCGACTTTTTTTCTTATTAAATTGGGAACAATTTTTCACATTCTTTCTGTTTCTGTAGCGTTGCAATATTTTCTTGTAAAAGTATTACTTTTTTATGTAAAATCATTACTTTTTAATGCAAAATGGTGACATTTGTCATATAAAATTCTGACTTTTATCACAATATCACCAAATTTTTTGTTGTTCTTGTTAAATAGTGAAATTTTTTGAGTAAAATGATGACTTTTGTCATATTTTTGCCATGTAAATTTCCGATTATCCTTATAATACTGCCAACATTTGAAAGTTTTCTGGTAAAACTTTGACTTTCGTCGAGTAAAATTACAACTTTTTTCATAAAATTGGACGGCGTGGCGCAGTGGGAGAGTGGCCGTGCGCAACCCGAGGGTCACTGGTTCAAATCCCACCTAGAACCAACCTCGTCACGTCCGTTGTGTCCTGAGCAAGACACTTCACCCTTGCTCCTGATGGGTGCTGGTTGGCACCTTGCATGGCAGCTCCCTCCATCAGTGTGTGAATGTGTGTGTGAATGGGTAAATGTGGAAGTAGTGTCAAAGCGCTTTGAGTACCTTGAAGGTAGAAAAGCGCTATACAAGTACAACCCATTTAAATGTTCAGCTTTTTCTTGTAAAATTGGAACTGTTATTGAGTAAAATTCCAACTTGTATCATAATATTGCACAAAGGTCCAGTTTTTCTCGTAAAATTTTGACTTGCGTTGAATAAAATTCTGGTTTTTATTATAATACTGCAAAAATTCCCAATTTTTCTTGTGAAATTGTGACCTTTTTTTGGTGAAATTTCAACTCATTTTTCGCAATAAGCTTTTTTATACTTGCATAGTATGTATATATTATTCATGTTGTAAATACACTTCTTTATATATCTAGAAAGGGTGATCTTAAAGAGGTAGGTATTATTCTGAGGTTTCAAGAAGGTAACACATACAAGAGTGTGTGTGTGTGTGTGTGTGTGTGTGTGTGTGTGTGTGTGTGTGTGTGTGTGTGTGTGTGTGTGTGTGTGTGTGTGTGTGTGTGTGTGTGTGTGTGTGTGTGTGTGTGTGCGTGTGCGTGTGCGTGTGTGCGTGTGTGCGCGCGTGTGTGTGCTAACAACTCAACTCCAGGTAATGATGGCGGGCCATCATGTTGTAATAAAAGACCAGGACATTTTCAGTGGGCTTTTACGAAATCATTTCCTTCTTCTGCAAGAGCTGGAGCACAACAATGACGACACAGGTGGTGGTGGGGAGGGGGGTGTTGGGTGCAAGCAGCGTTGGTGCCATCCACGAAGCTCGTAGTAATACATCTGTACACTAGATGGCGGTAAAAGCTGCAGGATATAAATGTCAAATTAGCTGAGATATGCACTAGTGCTGCCCCACCCCCACCACCACCACCACCATCTCAGAAAGAAATAAGCAGGAGAAAATGGATGGATGGACGAATAATTAAATATGATCGCAGAGAAATATTTGATTAGATCAGGCCTTAGCAATAATTATAAATGCTCCATCTTTCATTAAGGTTTTTATTGCACAGCTTCCTATTCTTGTTGAACATAATCACTGAGAAAATTAATGCCTGGATTTCCCCAAAGGGACTATTAGAATATTTATTAATCTGAGCGGAGCTGTGCCACTTAATTCAGACAATGTATTTAGTATTTTAATGATTATTTTTGCCCTTTTTTGTCCTCTACCTCAGTGGTCCACAACCTTTTTGTAGCTGCGGACCGGTCAACGCTTAATAATTTGTCCCGAGGCCCGGGACAAATCAATACATTTTTAATGTTTTTTTTTTTCATGAAAAAGGGAGGATTTTTGGTTTGGTGCACTAATTGTAAGTGTATCTTGTGTTTTTTATGTTGATTTAATAAAAAAATAAAAACAATTATAAAAAATTCTTCCGCAGCCCGGTACCAATCAAGCCGGTACCGGGCCCCGGCCCGGTGGTTGTTCACCACTGCTCTACCTTGTCCTCCTCCCACATTTTTCATTGTTATCGGTAAAAATAAACTCCTGTATTTTTTCCCCATTGAAAATGAATTTGGCAATTTTTCCAATTTCAACATTACCAAAATTTCTTAACTGATTCAAAACGTTCCAGAGTAGTGTTGTCTCGATACCAATACTTTGGTTCCAGTACCAACATTTTTTCAATACTTTTCTGTACTTTTCGATACTTTTCTAAATAAAGGGGACCACAAAAAATTGGTACATTAACATATGTTGTCATGTCTGTGTTCATATTTTGTTTTAGTCATGTTCTTTGTATAATCTCAACTCGTCGTGTTTGGAGGAAGAAGAATACAGAGTTGCATCCCAAGAACACCATACCTACTGTGAAGCATGGGGGTGGAAACATCATGTTTTGGGGCTGTTTTTCTGCTAAGGGGACAGGACGATTGATCCGTGTTAAGGAAAGAATGAATGGGGCCATGTATCGTGAGATTTTGAGCCAAAACCTCCTTCCATCAGTGAGAGCTTTGAATGGTTGACCAAATACTTATTTTCCACCATAATTTACAAATACATTCTTAATAAATCCTATAATGTGAATTCTTGGATTTTTTTTTTCACATTGTGTCTCTCACAGTTGAAGTGTACCTATGATGAAAACTACAGACCTCTGTCATCATTTTAAGTGGGAAAACTTGCACAATCGGTGGCTGACTAAATACTTGTTTGCTGTCAAACAACGCGCCTGTGATGAAAAATTATACCAAAGATAGTTTTGTTTGGGTATAAAAACTACAACTTGGTCAACAAAAAAGGACTGGCAGTGTGCAAAATTGCGGTTTGAAGATTACAGATGGAGACGCAACAACTTCCAACTTTGTTGGACATTTGAAGTTGCACAAAGAAGGGTAGGTCATACTTGCCAACCGTCCCGGATTTTCCGGGAGACTCCCGGAATTCAGTGCCTCTCCCGAAAACCTTCCGGGACCAATTTTTTCCCGAAAATCTCCTGAAATTCAGGCGGAGTTGGAGGCCACGCCCCCTCCAGCTCCATGCAGACCTGACTCAATGTTGTGACCCTCTTAAACAGCACAATACCGCCATCTACTGTACATAGAATAGAATGTAAATATATTCTACATTTAAGTGCAGTCAAGGAACATGCATTAGGGAGTCTGTTCTGAAGCCCACAGTAAAGAGACGTAACTTCATCACATCGCCTGGTTATTGACTCCAACCCAATATATTACACCGTCGACGAGCAAAATGAAGAAATACGCTTGCAAGTTCCAGAACGATTGAAAACAAGAATTTCAGTTTATCCAGGAGAGTTCGAAGGGGAAGGAGTATGTTGCCTGTAAATTTTGTAGAACAGGCTTTTCCATTGAACACGGCGGCCGAACGGATAAACTCAGCCATGAACGGTCAGTCAGCGAAGCACAAAGCGTCCGCAGCGCAGCATCGTTCACAACCCAGTATTATGGCCCACCTCGCAAAATGGAGACCCGACGGTGTAACTTTGCTGAGACAAAGATGGCTATGCTGATAGCTGGAAGCAACATCCCGTTCTCTTTTGCGGATGTCTACGACAAATCCGTGAAGGATGTTCCCGGATTCGGAGATCGCTCGCCAATACGCAAATGGCAGAACAAAGGTTACTCAAATAGTGAAAGGTAAGTGTTGTTTTTGTTTTTTTAGTAACCAGCAAGCACAGTACAGTTAGTAGAACAACTGTGTTTTTATTACTGTGTATTTGATAGGTGCCGTCGGAAATTCAACTATTTCTTTTATCTGTATATATAATAAAGTAAATATATATATATGAAATACTCGAGTTGGTGAATTATACGCTACCCCACTTAACCACGCCCCCCGCCCCAACCACGCCTCCGCTCCACCCCCGACCACGCCCCCCACTTCCCAAAATTGGAGGTTTCAAGGTTGGCAAGTATGGGGTAGGTTTTGAAAGTAAGCTAATGTTTATTGGCATAACATTACGTTAGTCAGTTTATCACATACAGTAACGTAACGTTAGACGGCGGTCAGCAGCATCGCGTATTTCAGCTTCCTACAAAAAGACAAACATACTCAAATAAAGGTCAGTTAAAATGTATACTATATTAAGTATATGTGTACATATTGCATAGGGCCCTGACATGTAAAAAGTACAACTCTGTTCATTGTTATGTTCATGTATTTGTTATGTTTTTCATGTGTACGCACACATCAACATACATACAGTATGGGAGGAGATCAATGAGATAAGGTAAGAAAAGGATAAAAACTGCTGTGGAACTAGCTACAAAGCAATATGACATGGAAATACAATGTTAACACTTTTGTGCAAATAAGTACAGTTGCATTTGTTTTTTCAAATGTGATTATTCTGTAAAGGAATGAGTTAAATATTTAAAAGGACTGGTTAATTGTGAAGACTGAGTGGCATACCGATGCCGGATTTGTTCCTCCGTGGATGCGTCGGCAAGAACACAGCAAAAGGTAAGAAATAACGATTTATTAAACTCAAAACAGGCTAGAACAAAAACACTGATGCTAATAGAAAATGTCAAACAAATGGCGCTAGCATGGAGACTAGGAATAACAAACGAAACACAAACACTAGGCACGAAGGCACAAAAAGAGAAAATAAAACGACTGGCATGAAAGCCAGGATTAAAATACAGCTTAGCGTGAGAGCTAGCAAGTAATAGAATCAATAGCAGTCGTCACTAGTTGCGTATAAGCAAATTAGGATCCCAGGCAGAACTAACAAAAGGGGCGAGCTTAAATAAGGGAGGTGATTAGTAAAACAGGTGTACGGGAACCGAAAGTAGCAGGTGGAAACCATATGAAACCATGGTGACAGACTAAACAGGAAATAAGGAGGTCAAACTACCGAAAGTCATATAAAAATAGAACAAAGCAACAATATGTGAAGATCTGAGCAGCGGATTGCAACAGTTAATAGTGTTATTATGAAGTGTAATGTCAGCACTATTTTTTTCCCTGCAATTTCGAATGCACTTGTGTTAATAAATAAACACAGCTTTTTAAAAGCATAAACAACCTGTGTAAATATATTAGTCTGTGGTTAAAAGGACTGGAAAGGACTTGAAACTCAAAATGCAGGACTTGGGACTTGCTTGAGACTTTCCAGTTTTGACTTTGAACTTGACTCGAGACTTACCTGTCTTGACTCGGGACTTGAGGGCAAAGATTTGAGACTTACTTATGACTTGCAAAACAATGACTTGGTCCTACCTCTGGCAATTTCTACCGAAATTGCATTTTCTAGTCAATGATTTCTATTATAACACAATAAATGTGAGAGGGGTTTATCATACTGTAACATACCAATAAAAACAGGTGGCATCAATTATATTTTATGTTCCCCTGACAGTTTTATTGTTTTGAAAATCCATAATGGTGATTTACAACATCCACACAAGCATTAAAAGTGAAATAGCTCACAAGAGTTCACAGGCGGAAAAGTGACACCAGAATTGAAAATCTCACCCAACAGCTTTTTATACTTGTGCAATTAAAATAACTGCCTGCGAAAATAGTTCATTTAATCATGTTTTGCTACATACTGTAAAGTGTGCATCATAAATACATAACTTATTACTGAAACCACGTTCAGTCGCACTAAATGTGCCTTTTGGTTTGCAAGAAAATGACCAATTAATAAGTTAAGTTTATTATTAATGCAGTAAGTCTCACTGTCGTCACATTGCGTCCCCTCAGCCCGTCTCAGTGCTGGACCCCTTTGGAGCGTCCTCATTGGCTGCTGGGAATCACATTGTCTGTATTGATTCACTTGTCTTCAGTAGTGTGACACTTTGCAGTCCTCATCCATCTTTTTCCTGCAATATAAAGCTGCAAAAAGACACACACACAGGCCATTATCAACTGTGTAAGTATTTCAGAAAATTTGAAAAGATTATTTCTGGTCCATGCTTTGCATAAGTTGGACTTGATCGTCCATTCTCCCAAAGTAATTCACCTCTGCAGGGGCGAGCGGTTTCCCATCGTTCGCACCGACTATTTCACGGTTTGTTATTGACCAACACATGAATGAATATGGGGTAATAGAGAAAGCATGTTGGGTGAAAACTCTGAGGGAAATTCAGGGTTTTCCATTTCCAAATGCAGGGACAGTTACCATGGTAACTTACTTCATTAACCTAACCGGGTTTTCTTGCACAAACCATGAGCTCCTCCCATCTGATAAACCTGAATCAAGACATGACAAGTCAGACATATGACCTTTCTGCTCTTTCGTAACCCAGTAATGTCCTAACAAAATTAATTCCCAAAGTCTTATGACAGGAGAGGATTTTAAGACCATGGTTAGTTCAATATACTGTCATTATATAAAACTGCCGAGAAGAATGTATAAACTAGGGACAGACTCAAAGCAAATGCAAAGCACACATACATGCATACACACATACATACATACATACATACGTATGTACATACATACATACATACATACATACATACATACGTGCGTACATACATACATACATAAATGCATACACACAGACATACATACATGCTAGAGATGTGCGGTTTGCGTTCTCATCCGCAGAGTCCGCGGATAAACCGCGGGTCGGGCGGGAGACATGACGAAAAAATAGATTTTAAATAGATTCGGGCGGGTGGCGGTTGAACCATTTGGAAACATATGATATACATGGTTCAGAGATTGGAAACATATGATATACATGGTTCAGAGATCGGTAACCTTTACTGTTCAAAGAGCCATTTTGGACCCGTGTCACAAAGCGAAGAAGACATTAGATGACGTAAACATTCTTAAGAATGTCACCCATTTAATAAGCATTAGGGCGTGCTATGAAGCCTTCGCCTTTGACGCCTTCTACAACATGTACAATTTACTTGCAAGTCCAGCAATATGTCGTGTGGGGATTCCACTGACACACGCACACGACTACAAGGCATACTGGGTGATACAGAGTACACTAATGGTTGTGATATAAACAATTTTAACACTCTTACTAATATGCGCCACGCTGTGAAGCCACACCAAACAAGAATGACAAACACATTTCGGGAGAACATCCTCACAGTAACACAACATAAACGAAACACAACAAATACCTAGAATCCTTTGCATCCAGGACACATCCTGACTATATTATACACCCCACCAGCAGCAAACCCCGCCACCCCCCGAAATCCCCGTGCGTCGGTAAGGTGGGCGGGGTTGGGGGCGCGAGGGTGTAAAGTATCCAGGAAGTGTCATGGATGCAAAGGATTCTAGGTATTTGTTGCTGCGCGTTAATGTTGTGTTACTGAGGATGTTCTCCCGAAATGTGTTTGTCATTCTTGTTTGGTGTGGCTTCACAGCCTGGCGCATATTAGTAAGAGTGTTAAAATGGTTTATATTACAACCATTAATGTACTCTGTATCACCCAGTATGCCTTTCAATCTTGTACGTATGTTTGCGGAAGCTGCATACAGCATGTTGCTGGACTGGTAAACGATTTGTACATGTTGTAGAAGGCGTCAAAGGCAATGGCTTCACAGCACGCCCTTATTCCTGTTATCTGAATGAGCACCATCGGATATTCGCGAGAACGTTAGTGGCTCCCATTGCCTTCTTTACTTAGTGACACGGGTCAAATTAGCTCTTTTAGTGGTAAAGGTCGCCGACTCAGGATTTATAACAACGGACAGGTGGCGGGCGGTTGTGGTTTTGATGAAATGTTGGTTCGGGTGGATGGGGGGTGGATAATGACTTTAGTGATGCGGTTGCGGATGAAATAATTGCATATCAGTCCTTCACATTTTTACCTGTGGGCTATTAAGAAAATGTGGTTAAACTTTAACTGAATAAAATACTCTTATGCATTGATTCGGGCAGTAATTGTCTCGCACTTCAATCAATCAATCATTCATATAGCCCCTAAATACAAATGTCTTAAAGGGCTACACAAGCCACAACACCATCCTCGGCTCAGATCCCACATCAAGGCAAGAAAAAACTCAACCCAACGGGATAGAGTGAGAAACCTTGGAGGGGACCGCATATGTGGGAACCCCCACCCTGGGCGATCGGTGCAACGGACGTCGAGTGGATCTAGTTAATAGTGTGATAGTCCAGACCATAGTGGGGCCAACAGGGGATCATCTTGAGTGGAGACGAGTCAGCAGCGCAGAGACGTCCCCAACTGATGCACAGATGAGTCGTCCACCCCGGGGGTCCTGACTTTGAACAACTATCAAATCATCTGTGATTCCACTTCAGTCCAATATTATTTTACTTTATAACGTTTCTTTCTTTTGAGTCTGTTCATACTCACTATAAACCTAACCTACTGACACTCTGTTCCAGTTAATCAAAGAATGAAGACCTTTTCTGTCCATTGTTTTGTGGAGAATTGTAGAATCAGGGCTCCATTGATCATGCCTTTTTATTGTGCTCTTAACTCAGAGTCAACATACTCAGGATTGAAGGAGCTAACTAAATCAGATCAGCTGTTCTCGAATCAAACACTCAGAGTTTCCAATTTTAACGGTAAATCAAGTCAGATTTCAGGTTCAGACGTAGTTTTTTGAACCTCTGTCTTGCAATACCCCCCAGATCAACGATTCTATCCATTTCATGCTGTGAGGAATGTACAAATCTGTACTTTAGAGAAATCCAAGAAAAAATTAATAGTCTGTGTAATTAGATTAGCAGTATGTCAGGTTACGTCCTCATGTTTACCTAGAGAATTAAGGACAAATTCCTGGACAACACCGGACACATTTTGAATAGAGAGACCAAATGGAGTTGAACGTGGACATTTCACAACAGATTAACTTGTTATAAACCAAACTCCGGTCCGAGAAAATAAAGTAATAACATTACTGCATGGAACAAGTAACTTCATTGTGTTACAGCGTGATCACCTCCATCAGAAGAGCCAATATCTTGATTCTGTTAGTGCTCCGAGTGCGTGACTTGCAATTCTCTGCAGAATCACCAGGGGTAGGTTTATTCTGTGAGTGAGCAACCACAACTTTTTGACACGGTAGCTAACTTCCTGTGTGGTAATGGTAGTAGTAATGAACAATGGCAACAACAATTTACTGTACATGTTGCTGAGTCCTGACTGGTGATTGGATGGCCAGGGTGATAAAGCACAAATGTGTGACAGCTGGATGTTGAGAAGATTATTAATATCTTTTATTTTGCTATGCTTGCAGCCGACTCAAACCGGTTTATTCCAATCAAAATATAATTTTATAATTTTTTTCAACATGTCCTATCCAGCCACACGGGCAAATCATATTGTTGATGTAGATGCTCATAACTGCTGTACATATTTACTTTGAGAGAAGTATGGAATACTTCTCTTGTTGTCCTATTTGTATTTGACTTTAGTAAATGGATTTATATAACTCAGGGGTCACCAACGCAGTGCCCGCGAGCACCAGGTAGCCCGTAAGGACCAGATGAGTAGCCCGCTGGCCTGTTCTAAAAATAGCTCAAATAGCAGAACTTACCAGTAAGCTGCCTCTATTTTTTAAATTTTATTTATTTACTAGAAAGCTAGTCTCGCTTTGCTCGACATTTTTAATTCGAAGAGAGACAAAACTCAAATAGAATTTGAAAATCCAAGAAAATATTTTAAAGACTTGGTCTTCACTTGTTTAAATACATTCATTTATTGTTTTACTTTGCTTCTTACAACTTTCAGAAAGACAATTTTAGAGAAAAAATACAACCTTAAAAATGATTTTAGGATTTTTAAACACATACACCTTTTTACCTTTTAAATTCCTTCCTCTTCTTTCCTGACAATTTAAAATTTAAAGCATACCAGGCTGCACCTAACTTTTGGTGCCTTGTTGACACAGAAAAGTACAGTGGTGCATGCGCAGCATCTATGAAGGTTGCAAGCCTGTTTGGTTCAACTTATCTTTGCGAATCAGCCTTTTCTGACATGAACTTCATCAAGAACAAACACAGAACACGCCTCACTGATGCACATCTGCAAGACTCACTCAAAGTTGCAGTGTCAAGTTACACACCAGAGTAAAACACACAAGTTAACAGCATGCAATGCCAGGCTTCCCACTAACTGACAAAGAAACAGATTACAGATTTGGTGTCCAGTTCAAAGTGTGACATGATTTATTTAACAATTTGAGTGTTGACTTTTGTATTTTACATGAGTTATTATTTGTACAAACATGGTGCAAAGTAATTCATGATTTGTTAAAATATGTTAGTGGCTAGCTAGTTAAAATGGGATATTGTGATTTCACAAGACTGTCTTAGAAGTGATCATTGGAAAATGTTCTATTTGAAAAATGTGCAGTTAGAGAAAATATAAAAAATAAAGTGTTGCATATTGATATTTATCTGTTTCTATATGTATTTAATGTGAGAAATCATTAAAATGATCAGTGTTTCCACAAAGATAAATATCATTAATTAGTAATAATAAGTATTAAAGGTTAATTGAGCAAATTGGCTATTTCGGTCAATGTATTTAAGTGTGTATCAAACTGGTAGCCCTTCGCATTAATCAGTACCCAAGAAGTAGCTCTTGGTTTCAAAAAGGTTGGTGACCCTTGATACAAATTTTTGCAGCAGGCGATAGGAAGAAGAAAATAGGTCGACAGACATTGCTGGGACAAGAGGGGGATAAGACAGAGAGAAAACAACAACAACAGAACATCAGCAAATAAGAAATGAACAAATATGATATGAGAAATGATAGCAAAGAAGCAGTTAGTGAAATAAATACTAATGAAACAGAAATGACAATGAACATTATCCATCCATCCATTCATCCATTTCCTACCGCTTGTCCCTTTTGGGGTCGCTGGAGCCTATCTCAGCTGCATTCGGGCGGAAGGCGGCGTACACCCTGGACAAGTCGCCACCTCATCGCAGGGCCAACACAGATAGACAGACAACATTCACACTCACATTCACACACTAGGGACCATTTAGTGTTGCCAATCAACTTATCCCCAGGTGCATGTCTTTGGAGGTGGGAGGAAGCCGGAGTACCTGGAGGGAACCCACGCATTATTGCAATACAAATTGGAGCAATACAAGTATGAATAGAAATAGCACTATTGATAAACAATAATAAAAATATTTATCACCATTATTAATAATACAATGGTTTCAAGCACAACAATACATATATGTAATGACTTGAATTACAAAAGAAAGCACATAAATGGGGGGGACGATAGAAAAGCGAACTGTATTAACCTTGTAGATTGTTATAGAAACAATAGGTTCAGCTTTGTCCGTGTGCCTTGATTTACCCAGTTTCCACTAAGGCAGTGGTTTTCAACCTTTTTTCAGTGATGTACCCCGTGTGAACATGTTTTTAATTCAAGTACTCCCTAATCAGAGCAAAGCATTTTTGGTTGAAAAAAAGAGATAAAGAAGTAAAATACAGCACTATGTCATCAGTTTCTGATTTATTAAATTGTATAAATATTGCTCATTTGTAGTGGTCTTTCTTGAACTATTTGGAAAAAAGATATAAAAATAACTAAAAACTTGTTGAAAAATACACAAGTGATTCAAATATAAATAAAGATTTCTACACATAGAAGTAATCATCAACTTAAAGTGCCCTCTTTGGGGATTGTAATAGAGATCCATCTGGATTCATGAACTTAATTCTAAACATTTCTTCACAAAAAATGTATTCTTTAACATCAATATTTATGGAACATGTCCACAAAAAAATCTAGAAGTCAACACTGAATATTGCATTGTTGCATTTCTTTTCACAGTTTATGAACTTACATTCATATTTTGTTGAAGTATTATTTCAATAAATATATTTATAAATGATTTTTGAATTGTTGCTATTTTTAAAATATTTTTAAAAAATGTCACATACCCCTTGGCATACCTTCAAGTACCCCCAGGGGTACGCGTACCCCCATTTGAGAACCACTGCACTAAGGAAACACCGTTAATATATGTTTGATGAAACGTGATGATAAGCATGAGTGTATGTATGCAAATGTAATCGCCCTGAGAAGGGAGATGTTTTAGTTTTACAGATACAAGGACACAACTTAGTTCTGCTCACGTCTGTAATGACAGCCACAAATCAAACACCAAACATGTATAAGTGCACAGTATTGCAACAAACTTAAAATGCACTCTAGTAGGGCTGCAACTAACGATTAATTTGATACTCGATTAATCTGTCGAATATTACTTCGATTAATCGATTAATAATCGGACACAAAAGACAAACTACATTTCTATCCTTTCCAATACTTTATTTTTAAAAAAAACAGCATACTGGCACCATGTCCTTTCGACTTGCCAAATAAAACAAGGCAAGTGTTACAAAAATTGTATTTATTTTTTTTTACAAAGTGCACCATTGTCCTGCACAATAGCTATATTTTTGCTTAGGGGAATTTCAAACCTGGCTACTACCTATTCCAACCATTCTGCAATGTTGGATGCTGAATGTCTTTTCTCTAGTGGCATGGTCCTAAGGCAGATTGACTTCATGTTCCATTAGTCTCCAATGTAACGGCATGTATTGCCAAGGTGGCTACACTTGTCCACACATCAGTAGTGGGAACAATTTTCTTCTGGGTGGCTTTTATGTCAGTCTACACAGCATGGAATGTCTGCTCCTACTTCCTCTCCATCAGTTTGGTAAAATGGTTCCTCGAGGGAAGAGTGTAACCGGGGTTGAGGACATGAATCATTTGTCTAAAACCTTCGTCCTCCACCATTGATAGCGGCCTCATGTCAGTTAGCAACATATTCAGGCAGCATCAGTCAATGCAGCCACTTGCTGTGTTGTGCACACCTTCCTTTGTACCAAGTCTCTAATGCTGGCTTGTTTCTTTCTGAAATGAGAGAAACCATATTATGAACGTACATAGTAGCATCATTTACATGTAACTCAATACATACCCAGTTGATTTAATTAATAATTTCTGACAAATACGCCACCACGTTAAAAAAACAGCTAAATTTAAAAAATGGACATTGGAGTTGCAGAATATAGCAATAACAACACAGAAATGTAACTCATCAGATCAGAACTGAATGAGATATAGTACACGTTTCTGTTCTGAATAATAAAGGATTCACTTTAGGCTACCTCCGAATAATAGTATGAAATATTCCAGCACCTTCATAACGTTTAGTTATACTAAAGTGTCACTCAAGTCTAAATAGATTTATATAGCTTTATTGGGCCCGGCTACATGGATCCATTATGAAACCAACCTGAGATATTCTGTCCGTTACGTTTATTTCGAAATTGTTAAACGTGCGTTTTCTTTCTCAAAACGGAGTCAAATGTGCTGGAGACACATTATCAGCCCCGCGTTGTAACAAAGATAAAACGTTAACGTTACTCACAAAAAAGCTGAACTTATGAATGAATGCCTGTTGCCAATTATAACAACACAGAAAATTAAGTGGCACTATCCAAAGAATTCCCAACACTCATAAAGTTAATACACAACAGTTGCTGCTGCGCTGCCTTAAAAAAAAATCTCCTCGTTAACAAAAGATTAAAAACACACAAAGACGGACACAACGGATCATTATACTCAGACTATAGACTTAAAAAAGTTACGTACCGTGAGTTCTTCCCTTCATCCATGGCTCCTCTTCAGGTGCTCCCGAAGCAAAGTTGTCCTTCCGTGCCACGTACACGAGGCGAGGTCCATGCTGCACATTTTGCAGGAAATGTCGTCTTTGAAGTCTTTAAAGTAAAGTGTTCCGACACTTTTGACGACTTAGGTCGTACACTTTTAGAACCTCGAGATGTTTCTCCGCTGAACTATCCGTACTGTTTCCCTCCGCCATTTTTCAAATGTTTCCAAACAAAGGATACGGCGTGGTCACGTGAGCTGCACATGACACATCATTGGCTGGCTTACTGCCACCTCATGAGACGTAGCCTCAGCGCTGCCCTGGCACTGTTTTGTACTGTTTTGTACTTATTTTGATTATTGTTTTTCAGCTGTTTGTGAATGTTGCAGTTTATAAATAGAGGTTTAGGGGGGAAAAAAAGAAAAACAAAAAAAAACCCTCAGCCCATGCGCATTGCATACATCCAACGAATCGATGACTAAATTAATCGCCAACTATTTTTAATAATCGATTTAATTGATTAATTGTTGCAGCCCTACACTCCAGTATTATCATAGGGATTTTACATTCAAATAATCGAGTAGGGTTTCCTGTTCTTTGCATTAATATACTTTACCTTAGCGTAACAGTATCTCAAGATGTCTCAAGTAAATACAAAGGTTCACCCAATACATTTAGCATATATTGTTTGAGTAGCAAGTCACTTATCATTCCTTAACATTAAACAAATTACACTGAATTAGTCCCAGAAACTGTAGTAAATACATATTTCAGCAGAAATATACACAGATTAATAATTAACTACGCACGGTACCTTTCTATATATTTAACACTGTTGATGCATTTACTGTCACAATACTACTGAATTTTTCGGAGTATAAGTCGCTCCGGAGTATAAGTCGCACCCGCCGAAAATGCATAAGAGAGAAGGAAATAAACATATATAAGTCGCACTGGAGTATAAGTCGCATTTTTTGAGGAAATTTATTTGATAAAACCCAAACCAAGAATAGACATTTGAAAGGCAATTTAAAATAAATAAAGAATAGTGAACATCAGGCTGAATAAGTGTACGTTATATGACGCATAAAACACCAACTGAGAAAGTGCCTGGTATGTTAACGTAACATATTATGGTAAGAGTCATTCAAATAACTATAACATATAGAACATGCTATACATTTACTAAACAATCTGTCACTCCTAATCGTTAAATCCCATGAAATCGTATACGTCAAGTCCAGGGGTCGGCAACCTTTACCACTCTAAGAGCCATCTCGACCCTTTTCACAAAATGAGGAAGACAATGGGAGCCACAGCTACTCTCGCCAATATCTGATGGTGGTCACCCAGATGACAAGAATAAGGGCATGCTATGAAGCCATTGCCTTGAACACTTTCTACAACATGTAAAAACTGCTTGCCAGTCCAGCAACATGTAGTGAGAAGTTTCCGCGGAGGCACGCACACGACTGCAAGGCATACTGGGTGACACAGAGTACACTGACGGTTGTGATATAAACAACTTTAACACTCCTACTAATATGCACCACATTGTGAACCCACACAAAAGAAGAATGAAAAACACATTTTGGGAGAAAATCCTCACAGTAACACAACATAAACGCAACACAACAAATACCCAGAATCCTTTGCATCCATGACAAAAACTGACTATGTTATACAGCCTGCGAGCACCAAACCCCGCCCACCTAAACCACACAGGGAAGGGGGGGGGGGGGGTCGGTGCATATTAGTAGGAGTGTTAAAGTTGTTTATATCACAACCGTCAGTGTACACTGTGTCACCCAGCATGCCTTGCAATCTCATACATGTGCCGATGGAAGCAGCGAAGTGCATGTGTCCGGTCGGCACGCAAATAGAATTCCGTGAATGGTGAGCGCGATGACGTTCAAAAGGACGCTAAGAGTGAAATCACGTCACGCCCTTATTGTTGTAATCCAAGTGAAAATTGGAGAATGATGACCCCCGGTGATGTTCGGGAGAGGCATTGAAGTCCGGAATCTCCCCGCAACAATTTGGGGGTCGGCGATTGTGCAGCTGAGCCGCATGCGGCTCCGGAGCCGCGGGTTGCTGACCCCTAGTCTAGTCTCCTACGTGAATGAGCTAAATAATATTATTTGATATTTTACGGTAATGTGTTATTAATTTCACACATAAGTCGCACCTGAGTATAGGTTGCACTCCCTGCCAAACTATGAAAAAAAACTGCGACTTATAGTTCGAAAAATACGGTAAAAATACTGAACTAATGCTGCTTTTTACTGAATTATGTATACCTTTAGTTTGGATTATTGGTGACACATGCCGAAAAGGTGCAATTTTTGGCGAGTGGAGCATCCCAATGCTGCACAGCAGGGTATGTTTAGACGGCGAAAAACTCTTCAAGTAAAAGAAATGTAGTGTCGCTTAGCGGCGGCTATGACCTGCTGTCCAACATAGCGCCCTGTAGTTACGTGGTTTTTCCTGTTTGATTTAATTTCCTCTCAGCGCTGTTGTTTTGGTTCAGTTTCCTGCTTGTCTCCCTGAGCGCTGTTTCCCCAAAACTGCGGCTGATTGGCACCTGGCCACACCTGGTGTCAATCAGCCGGCTGCTATTTAGACCTGCTTGACCGCCAGTCGGTGCTGGAGTATTGTCATTGTAGCTGTAAGCTACTATCTGTAAGCTGCTGTCTTTTTGTTCCCCGTTTCATGTTTGCTGGTTCCTGTTTCCAGTTTGCCTGTTCTTGGTTCGTGTTTTTTCTTTATTTAAGTTTTCCTGCACCAAGCCTGCCATCTCTGCATCTTGGGGTTTGTCGCCTACATATACTTCGGGACAGGGGCCTTTTGACCAATTATTTAGGACAGTGTTTTTCAACCCTTTTTTTAACCAAGGCACATTTTTTGCATTGAAAAAATGTGGGGACATACCACCAGCAGAAAACATGAAAAAATTTAACTCAGTGGGTGATGTTGACAGTAACAATTCGAGATGCTACCGCAGTAGAAGCATTTAAGTCTCATCTTAAAACTCATTTGTATACTCTAGCCTTTAAATAGACCCCCTTTTTAGACCAGTTGATCTGCCGATTCTTTTCTTTTTCTCCTATGTCCCCCCCCTCCCTTGTGGAGGGGGTCTGGTCCGGTGTCTATGGATAAAGTACTGGCTGTCCGGAGTCAGGACCCAGGATGGACCGCCTGTGTATCGGCTGGGGACATCTCTGCGCTGCTGATCCACCTCCGCTGGGGATGGTTTCCTGCTGACTCCACTTTGGACGGGACTCTCGCTACTATATTGGATCCACTTTGGACTGGATTCTCACAGTTATGTTAGATCCACTTTGGATTGGACTTTCACAATATCATGTTAGATCCGCTCGACATCCATTGCTTTCGGTCCCCGGTTGCCCACTTATGCGGTCCTCTCCAAGGTTTCTCATAGTCATCATTGTCGACGTCCCACTGGGGTGAGTTTTTCCTTGCCCTTATGTGGACTCTACCGAGGATGTCGTTGTGGTTTGTGCAGCCCTTTGAGACACTTGTAATTTAGGGCTATATAAATAAACATTGATTGATTGAGTAAAACGTTTTTTCTCAAAAGTGTTGAATAAGAATTCAAACCATAACCAACAGTGCGATGACTATAGCTCTTGTCTCAAAGTAGCGTCACATCCCGCCGTGACTTATTTGGAGTTTCTTTGGTGTCTTCCTGTATGTAGCGTTTTAGTTCTTGTCTTGCGCTTCTATTTTGATGGCTCGTCCTGTTTTGTTGGTATTTCCCTGTAGGAGTTTCATGTCTTCCTTGAGCGCTATTCCCTGCACCCGTTTTTTTTAGCAATCAAGGCTATTTAAGTCACACTTGCCAACCTTGAGACCTCCGAATTCGAGAGATGGGGGGCAGGGTTTGGTGGTAACAGGGGGGGGGGGGTGCATATTGTAGCGTCCTGGAAGAGTTAGTGCTGCAAGGGGTTCTGGGTATTTGTTCTGTTGTGTTGCGGTGCGGCTGTTCTCCCGAAATGTGTATGTCATTCTTGTTTGGGGTGGGTTCACAGTGTGGCGCATATTTGTAACAGTGTTAAAGTTGTTTATATGGCCACCCTCAGTGTGACCTGTATGGCTGTTGTTCAAGTTTGCATTCATTCACTTGTGTGTTTGTAAAAGCCGTATACATTATGTGTCGGCATGCTGTTTGTATGGAGGAAAAGCCGACGTGAAGACAGGTTGTAAAGGACGCTAAAGGCAGTGCCTTTAAGACACGCCCCAAATATTGGGAGAAATTCGGGAGAATTCTTGCCCCGGGAGATTTTCGGGAGGGCCACTGAAATTCGGGAGTCTCTCTGTAAAATCGGGAGGGTTGGCAAGTATGATTTAAGTTGTCGCTATCCTTCTTTGCGGGGACATTGTTGATTGTCATGTCATGTGCGAATGTACTTTGTGGACGCCATCTGCTCTACAGGCTGTAAGTCTTTGCTGTCGTCCAGCATGCAGTTTTAGTTTCGTTTTGCATAGCCTTCCCTAAGCTTCAATGCCTTTTCTTAGCGGCACACGCCTTTTGTTTATTTTTGGTTTAAGCATTGGATACCTTTTTACCTGCACGCTGTCATCTGCATATTGTGATCACTACAAACCCTGTTCCCAACGTCGACAAAGCAATTAAGTACTTGCTGCCACCTACTGATATGGAAGAGTACAACATGGTTACTTTGCCAAACTCTAGACAGCATCGACACTCAATAACAGCACATTTGCAGATTATTATTACTAGTTTGCAAAAAATATATTTAACCCAAACAGGTGAAATTACATCATCTCCCAAGGCACACCAGACTGTATCCCGCAGCACAGTGGTTGAAATACAATGATTTAGGAGACCGTCTGAAACCGAGTTGTCCATACTCTCTCTATACACTGCTCTGGTCTTTTCATTAGGAATATGATTTGCCCGAATAGGTGGACGGGAAAAAAGAAAACAATTTGATCCAGTGCCAAATTTTTGGCAGCTTACCCTGGTTTTATGTACTACTCAAATTTACGAGTTCATATGTAATTCAGGCGTATCGGCAACAGCGTATTTTAAGATAAAGGTTTAACTGGGTTTCCCATGCCTCTGTCTTTAACATTTTTTTATTGCGCTCTTGTATATAATTGGTCTGGTCTGTGTGTAATTTCTATGTAATTGGTTGGTATAATTGCGGTGCAATATTGGTAATATTAAGAAGTGCATTAAATGCCTATTAAAAGCCCATTAAATGTACAGCACACTTCTGGCTCACGCACACACACACACACACACACACACACACACACACACACACACACACACACACACACACACACACACACACACACACACACACACACACACACACACACACTCACGCGCAAACGTAGAACAGAGACACAGCACTTCCAACTCAATATGTGTTTTATATTTATCATTTCTACATGCTGGTTGCTGTAATTGAATGTTTTGACCTTTGCACTGATGTTGACATTTGAGATCAAGTGAATCGCACCGCACTAGCGTTCACGCCGTAATAACTCTGCCAAAAACTGTTATGGTCAATACAACCCTTTGACAGGACTTCAAAGCTAGACTCGTCGTTCATTAAAAAAAAAAAACTTTACTTTTCATACTTTTACCGCTCAATTGGTTTCCCAAAAACGGAACACGCATGTTTTGACTGTCAAGGTTCAGGGGAACTGCACTTTTTGGGAATTTTGCCTATCATTCGGAATCATTATGAGAGACATTACGATGAATGTTATGTTTTCTTGTTTTGCATTTTAAATATTAAATAAATGCTAACAAAAGTCTGCTTAAAAATGGAGCCCCTTAAAAAAACATCCAAACACTTCCTTTAAGGTTTTATATCCATGCTGTAAGTATATATGTAGTGTAGTAAAGGGCACATTTATGGTAACATTTTATATGTATTTATTTTGATTATTTTAAGCATAACTTAAAAAAACGCATCACATCGTTTGCTTTTTGTTTCCACTACATCCCTGATTATTACTCACTGCAGACTTCATGAGAGCCGGCAAACATAATAAAAAAAACACTTACTGTACAAGGTCTGCTGTCGTTAGGATCTAACTCCAAGGATGTTCATATATTCCGATTTAGATGGGGAATGACCATAATCCTCTCAAAGAAATGGAGAGGGTTGGCCATTTCTCACCATTTCCGGACCCTAAATGGATGTACCAACCTGTCGGAATACCTACTCAGACTTAATCTGTCCAGGTGAGATGCATGATTTATGATCTGGAATAAATTTACAGGGAGCAAGGAAGCGAGAAAGCAGCAGGCCACTCGATGATGTAAACATAGGGACACACGGTAGTGATCACGGCGCCGCTATAAATAGTTTGTCTGCATTAGCACTTATAATAACAATATCACTAATACTTGGTTAATATTAAAGTCACGAAATGTAAATGGTGTATGGTTGGCCCTTTTTGAATGGTTATTTAAAGGATTTTATGGGCAAAATAGATGACCCCCCATTGGTTCCGCTGTAAGCGTATGTGGAGGGGGTCGTGGCCTGCGGGCCTGCCACAGAACTGGGTGTGCCAAGACCGGCCTCGAAGACAGTGACGGGTGCGTAGATGGCCTAGGTGGGCTTTCCTATCTAATCACCTGTCGCTTTTATTAGCAGCAGCCAGATTGAGACACGTTTTTGGAGCTAGAGGGAGAGCGAGAGATACGCAGACGCAGAGAAAGCATTTGCTGGAAAGCAAAACACATACACGTTGTCATGGAAATTAAAGAGTGTTGTATAACTCTGATCCGGCCTCTCCTGGCAGTGTGTGGTGGTCTGCAGAACGCACTGGAGGGCAACCTACACAGCATACTTTTATTTACGTTCATTTACAAGTTAGGATTTTAAAAAATCCATCCGTCGTAATTTTTTTCATAATGATTTTGTACGATTACCCCCAAAAAAGGGCAGTTCCCCTTTGATGCATTAACTCATGCAATTTTTCATCAAAATATTATCGCATTCATCGTGTAAAAATGAAGATTAATCACCTAACATGCTCCTTTATCCTAATCTTGAAGGTGTTTTACAGTTAATTACTGTGATTGAACAACGCTACCACTTTTATTTTGACTGTAAAATTTTGGCCTCAGAGCTGTTAATTTTTGTAGTTGTTTTTTTAAACAAAATCGACTTCCTTTTTTTTTTTTACAGTGCATTGATGTAAATTAAAAACCAGTACAACTTATTTTTACAGTTGGCAACTAAGCTCCCAGTACTTTACTGTAAAATCTACTGACTTTTTTTTTTCTTTACAGTGTAACTGTTCAAAGCAAAAAAATTACATTCATTCAAGCTAAACATTTTTTAAAAATCCTTTGTAACATTCTTTCTTTAGTGAAGTGAATTATATTTATATAGTGCTTTTCTCTAGTGACTCAAAGCGCTTTACACAGAGAAACCCAATATCTAAGTTACATTTAAACCAGTGTGGGTGGCACTGAAAGCAGGTGGGTAAAGTGTCTTGCCCGAGGACACAACGGCAGCGACTAGGATGGCGGAAGCGGGGATCGAACCCGGAACCCTCAAGTTGCTGGCACGGCCGCTCTACCAACCGAGCTACACTGCCCCACTTTAAAATGTCATTTGTTTCAAAATATTGGAGTATTTTTTTTTAAGATAATTAAATTTTTACTGTGATTAATAACAATTAACTAAAATGCAAAGGTGGGATTAATCTGATTTAAAATATTTTATGATTTGACCGCACCATTGTTGTGCGATACTACACATTTTCTTTCCAAACCGATACCGAGTAAAATCCAAGCTCGTATTGACGACACAGATCCAATGCCGATACAAATGCGTGGGCTAAAATTTTAAAAGTTGCGTATTTAAAGTAATAACTTAGCTCAAAGCATAACGAATACAATACAGAGTTATTTATTTATTTTAAACTCAGAAGTATACTGAGGTAGTAACAATTTGTTTTCAATTTTTGCCATCAGTGTGTGAATGTGTGTTTGAATGGGTGAATGTGGAAATAATGTCAAAGCCAGGGGCGTCACTAGACCTAATACTGTACTGGGGCACACCTGGGGCACAAAATAATTCATGTGAGCGTGCAAAGCGCGCAAGCAAAAACATTTTTTAGCACTTATTTATCATAAAAAATACATAAATAGTGCTTTAAACTATGAAATCATATCAGATTATGTTGTATGGATCTTTGATTAACCACCTGAAATTAACTAATGCATTTGACCTACTTGTGCACTTTTTTACTCCAGACTTCTAAACTGCTACTGGTAAAAGCAAAAAGGAAGAGCAATGAATCTTTTTCAAATATATATTGCAGTAATTATCTGCAAATTTAACATCTACAAAAGTAAAACAAAAATAAAGATCCCCTACAACTCTGGGTTATTTTATATTATTTAATTTCCATTTATGGCAATGTGGCAAATCCTATTTCAGATACACAAAATTATAAAATATACACAAAATAATGAAGCCACAGTAGTAGAATAAATGAACAACTGTTGTGTGTCTGTTCAGGGAATCATTTTCTGAGAAGTAAACTGTAACGTCTCGTTTTCATTTTTGTAAAGTGGTCAATCACTCTGGACAGACATGGAAATATTACAGTAACTGTTATACAGTTGACCAGTGGTTCCCAACTGCTGGGTCGTGACATAAAAGTGGATTGTGTGTCATTTTCAGTGAGTCGCAGTCAGATGTGTGCATGGAAAAAAAAAACTTCAGGGAGAAAAAAATCTCATTGTGGCAACAAAACCAGATATTTTTAGCCATTTTTCTAGTGACTATTAGTGAGTATTTAAGCAAAAGGCAAACCGACTATTAGTGAGTATTTAAGCAAAAGGCAAACCGACTAACAAGTTGGAGGAGGACTCAGGACAGACATGGAAATATATATTTTTAAAATCTAAATGGGGCAACAAAACCCGATATTTTCAGCCATCTTTCTGAAAACAAATACAGAAATGTTACTATTTTTTCTGGAAACAAAACCAGATGCTTTAGCTGTAGCCATTTTTCTGGTGACAAAACAAGATTATTTTAGTCAAAGTCACACCGATTAACAAGACAAGTCTACTGTGCTATTTTTCTGTGAAATAAACTTGAATGATTTAAAAATATGGCTCACGAATTGATGATATGGAAAAAATGTTTTTCTTCCTGAAGATAAACCATTTGAGAAGCACTCAACTCACACATGCTTACTCCAAATCATCATTGATGCAGAACCAGCAGACAATAACCAACATTATGTTTCATGTTCATTGGAAATTCCCCCGACAGCTCGTACAACAAATGAATATGTTTGTCTTGATGCAAGGAATAAGGTTAGCTAACTTAGCATCAACTTAATTAATATGTTTGTCTTGATACAAGGAATAACGTTAGCTAACTTAGCGTCAACTTAAGACAATGATGATGCCTAGCTAGCTAGGATTTCACTTACATCTCTCATTCCTGCCGCTTCTTCTCTTCTGCGGGCGAATGACTTTCCTAAATCCATCTAGGAGTTACAGTTTGAGTCAAATCAAAATCAAAATATTGTAATTAACAAATTGTTGTTGGCTAACGTTACCTACCTCAGCAGTGATTCGCACCCCCCCCCTCTCTCTCTCTCTCTCTCTCTCTCTCTCGCTCAACTGAAGTCTCGATCCACACGTGAATAAATGACCATATTAAATAGCCATGTGCTCATTGCTACGAATACAGTAGCAATCAATTACCATACTAAGTAATATGTTCGCTGTTGTCCATGTTATGTGGACTTAAAACTCTGAAGCGTTTTTTTTTATTGGTGAAATTTTTTACTGGGGCACTGCAGATCAACAGTGGGGCACGTGCCCCCGTGAAATATGTCTGGCGACGCTCCTGGTCAAAGCGCTTTAAGTTCCTTAAAAATGTAGAAAAGCATTATACAAGTACAACCCATTTACTATTTACCATTTACCAATTTAGCTAAGATAATACAACAGAAAAAAACAGAGGACAAACATGAAACAAAATTGTGTTTCAAGCCATAAAGAAGGAAATAAGTAAAAAAATAAAATATAATTATAATTTAATTAATCAGAACTATTATTACAATAAGAAACTATTCATCATTCAAAACCTTTATGAAGAGGTAAAAATCTTCATCTGAAGTGTCCAAGCTTTAGTGTGGCCTGAAGAGGCCCAGTGATCTAAAATGAGATTGATGGCTCTATAAAAGGATCACATTCTTTGAACATATTTAAAAAAGCGTTTGAGCAGAATTTATTGCTGCGTTATGCTTAGTATATTTAACACACCCCACATGGCTGACGATTTCACATATTTTGGTCTTGACCCTTGTATGTATGGTATGGTAAGTGTCCTGGGCATGATGTTAAAGTGCATCCGGCAGTGAAGGCTCCTCTAAAGGGTCTTGAGGGTACTAGGAGGTAACCCCTTTGTTACCCCAAATGGCCCTTGGCAAAGGCCTAGTACCTGACAGACCCCTAGACAGGGATACGGTGAATACCTCAACGGCGGAGCAGGCGTAAGACGGTAAATGTAAGAACTACCACAACGGCTGCAATGGCGGATGAAGGCTGCAGCAAAAAAGGGTCCCTAGTCGTCTTGGACTCCATGCCACTGGACCCTGACCCGGATCTGTCAAGGATCGTGTGGTGACTGTCTGTGCACCAGTCTGCCCACGTTAAACAAAATCACGCACAGGCATCCTCCACAAAGGGATACACCCCTACCAGGAGGATCGTCGTACTCATTCGAGTGACCGCCCATGATGATGATGTATGGTATGATTGTTGCAAACATTTAAGATGCAACTTTCTAATCAAATATGAATAAAAATAAGTTGAGAATGATTGGGTGGATTCAAAGCTTCCTTCTCTGCAAATGTAAACCTGTTGGTAGGAAATCGTAAATTGGTATGGGGTGGGTAGATTTAAAATTGTATTGTATCGTACGGTATTTTGTACGTTATATGATGATGTACCGTATTTCCTTGAACTGCCACAGGGCATATGGTATGCGCCTGCCTTGAATTACTGCCGGGTTAAACTGTCTTCGCAAAATAATTAGCGCATGCTTAGTATTACCACCTGGTCAAACTCGTGACGCCACGAGTGACACTTCCCCTGTCATCATTTTCAAAATGGAGGAGGCTGATTTCAATACCTGTAATTTGAAATCGCATAAAGGGAAGAAGATTAATAGCTATTCAGTAGGATTTAAGGTCCAAGGTTACATCACACTCAAATGTTTACTGCATGCCTTTGGTAAGTGCCGGAGTGAGAAGAGTTTTTAAAATAATTAGCGCATGCTCACTACTACTGCATGCCTTTGGTAAGAGCCGGAGTGAGAAGAGGTTTTAAATTAATTAGCGCCCCGGCAGCAATTCAAGGAAATACGGTACATGAAACATTCCGTTACATGGACATGTTAACATGAAAATATTGAACATGTGAAGTGAATTATATTTATATAGCGCTTTTCTCTAGTGACTCAAAGCGCTTCACATAGTGAAACCCTATATCTAAGTTACATTTTTCAAACAAGTATGGGTGGCACTGGGAACCAGCGGTTAAAGTGGCTTGCCCAAGGACACAACGGCAGCGGCTCGGTTGGCAGAAGCGGGGATCGAACCTGGGACCCTCAAGTTGCTGGCACGGCCGCTCTACCAACCGAGCTATACCGTCCCAGGAATCAATAAAAACATCCAAAATTAACACACTGCCTCATTCACAAGTTTAGTTACTTTTTTACACCGTGTTCATTTAATTGATATACATCATCTGAAGTAACAAAATTATTGTTATTTTGAATTGAAAATCTATATTCGATCATAAATATCTGGTATCGGCGGTATCTATATTCTAGTATCAAACCGCACACGTGCTTGTACTGGTCCTGCTAAAAAGTTTAGGTAAAAAGTGCATTCAATATTTGGGGCTTTTAGTCATTAAATGTTGTCAACAACAACAAATGATGATAGATAGCAAACAGATAAGAGAAGCTGAAACTGTAATGACCCATGAGCAATTAGGACTTGTCATTAGCGGGGTGCTTACGTGACAGACTGTGTGGGCTGTCGGCAGTGTTGATAAGGGCTGCGGTGATCTTGTATGCCTGCATGAGTTTCTCTGTAAACAAGTTTTGAGAATGACTTCTCTGTGAAATGTAGCCTCGAACCAATGAATTAACTCAGCTGGTCATAGTTTGGATTTGACTGGTGTAACCTTTGTAACAAAAAATTGCTTGTTTATTTTCTGTGTACGATACAATAAAAATAGCTGAAAAAGCAAATTGATATGTTGAACTATGTGTGGGGCTCAAATACTTTTTGGTTGTTCAATGAATGAAATCCTTAATCATTCTCGGTTGAATCTGCTTCGGATTCTTCACATAGAAGCTCCTTAAATGGCATATTTTTATATGTCTCATACCCATACTTGCCAACCCTACCGATTTTCCTGGAGACTCCCGTATTTCAGTGCCCCTCACGAAAATCTCCCGGGGCAACCATTCTCCCGAATTTCTCCTGATTTCCACCCAGACAACAATATTGTGGGCGTGCCTTAAAGGCACTGCCTTTAGCGTCCTCTCTCACCTGAAAAGGAGACTAATATATACAATATGTGTCCGTTATCCATAGGTTTATATATAACCCATAAAGTAGGCAGGCATGGAGCTATTTCTCAGCGCGTGTTTATTCCAGTCGGCACGTTAATACACTGACACACAACATCCGGATTCCCATCATGCACTGCTTCAAAACTACGGCAAGTAGTAATGTCCAAAAACATAACAGTGACGAAGCAGAAGAACGAAGAACAGACATGGCGACAATGAGTAAGAAGAAGAAGTACGCTTGAAAGTTCCAAAATGATTGGAAAAATTTTTTTGCAGTTCATCCACGAAAGCTTGAAGGGAGAAGGGTATGCTGCCTGCAAATTTTGTAGATCAGACTTCTCCATTGAACACGGTGGCCGAACGGGTATACTCATTCATGAACGGATATATATATATATATATATATATATATATATATATATTAGGGGTGGGCAAATTAATGCATTAATTACGAGTTAACTCATCAATCTATTAACGCCGACAATTATTTTATCGCACATTTGCGTATGTTGTTTACATGCTTTTATTTTGTTAACGCCTTTTCTTAACAAGATAGCAGCGCCCCGATGCGCTTGGTAAAGATGGAACATTTGGCAAAAATACCGGACAATTCTGCAGATTTCATGGCTGGCTTACAGCGTGGTCACTCCGGGATCACTTACGACCGCCAGACAATTCTGAATGTGGATAGATCGGGCCGTTTTGGACTGAATGACGCGTGCTTGCTAGACCGGCTAGCTAGCATGGGAATACTTTGCCGGCTACATCCAGCGGCCTGTGAAGCAGCGGAGTATATGTGTTGTCTTTCTATTTATGAATCATGCAGACGAGGCGTGTTGGCTGAGTTCTTAACGTTTGCTTTCAGAACGTGTATATCACAACATACAAGATGCCGTCATGGAGACACAACCTATACCGGGCTACCGCGCATGCTCGTCACTCCTGTTGCATGCTGGGTAGGGTAGTTCTTTTTTCCCCTGGCTCATAACATCACAATATAGTACCATGTATATGCATTCAGTTTATCAAAGCACCAAGCAAACAGATATGGTCATAATTATTTTAAGTCCACTACGCAGAATAAACACAACATTATTAATATTGCTACAACGGATGATTTGATCAAAAATTCCCTAAAACAGTAATATGCGCCACGCTGTGAAGCCCCACCAAACAAGATTGACAAACACATTTCGGGAGAACATCCTCCCAGTAACACCACGTAAACGCAACACAACAAATACCCAGAATCCTTTGTATCCATGAAAATTCCTGACTATTTTATACACCCCGCTAGCAGCAAACCCCGCATTTTATACACCCCCACTAGCAGCAAAAATCCCAACCAGGAAAATGCGTGTAAAAGGAGAAAAATAACAGGTAACATTCTAATGTTAATATTTTGAAACAAAGTATCCTACTATACCTGCACGGAACTATCTGACAGATGTGGACCTATGGCGTATTCAGTACAATTAAAACTCAAACCTTAAAACTCAGAGTAACTTGTGGTTAAAACTTTTGGCCACCCTGTGGTTAGAGTGTCCGCCCTGAAATCGGTAGGTCGTGAGTTCAAATTCCGGCCGACTCATACCAAAGACTATAAAATGGGACCCATTACCTCCCTGCTTGAGACTCAGCATCAAAGGTTGGAATTGGGGGCTCCATCCATTTCATCTTCTTCTGCTTATCCGAGGTTGGGTCGCGGGGGCAGCAGCCTAAACAAGGAAGTCCAAACTTCCCTCTCTCACGCCACTTCGTCCAGCTCCTCCCGGGGGATCCCGAAGCGTTCCCAAGCCAGCCGGGAGACATAGTTTTCCCAACCTGTCTTGGGTCTTCCCAGTGGCCTCCTAGTACCAGTGGGACCTGCCCTAAACACCTCCCTAGGGAGGCGTTCGGGTAGCATCCTGACCAGATGCCCAAACCACCTCATCTGGCTCCTCTCGATGTGGAGGGGCAGCGGCTTTAGTTTGAGTTCCTCCCGGATGACAGAGCTTCTCACCCTATCTCTAAGGGAGAGACCCGCCACCCGGCGGAGGAAGCTCATTTCGGTCCCTTGTACCCGTGATCTTGTCCTTTCGGTCATAACCCAAAACTCATGACCATAGGTGGGGATGGGAGCCTAGATCGACCGGTAAATTGAGAGTTTTGCCTTCTGGCTCAGCTCCTTCATCACCACAACGGATCCATACAGCGTCCGCATTACTGAAGACGCCACACCGATCCGCCTGTCGACCTCACGATCCACTCTTACTACACTTGTGAACAAGACTCTGAGGTACTTGAACTCCTCCACTTGGGTCAAATTCTCCTCCCCAACTCAAAGACCTCCATGAAAAATAAAAAACGAAGGACCCGGAGTTCTCTTTCCTGGATGTGGGTCACCGGGTTCCCCCCCTGTGGAGACAGGTCCGGAGGTGGGGCACGATGGCGAGCGCCTGAACCACAGCCCGAAGAGGCAACATGGGTCCCCCCTTTAATGGTCTCACCACCCACAAGCAGGGGCCATAGATGTCGGGTCTAATGTGAGCTGGGCGGCAGCCGAAGGAATTGGGGGTTAAATCACCAAAAAGATTCCCGTGCGCAGCCACCGCTGCTGCTCACTGCTCCCCTCACCTCCCATGGGGTGAACAAGGGGATGGGTCAAATGCAGAGGGTAATTTCACCACACCTAAGTGTGTGTGTGACTATTAGTGGTACTTTAACTTGTTAACTAATGCTTAATGTAGGGTAGCTTTTGTATTTGAATACATACAGTACCAGTACCAACTGTAACAATTTTCTGTACTTCGGTGTGTGTTCATGACTTAATTTGTTCAATAGTGAAAAAAAAACATTTTACGTCACTTTTTTTGTAATTTTGCCTATCATTCATGATCCTTAAGTTTATCATGACGAGAATCGTTTCGCAGCTTGCTGCGAGGATTGTTTTCCCGGGATGCAATCGGACTAGACCAGACATTTGTAGAAGGTAAAAGCATATTTAAGTTTTTACTCAAAAAAGGACGAACAAAATGTGCTCACAGCGGAGGCACAACTTTGCTGAGGAAACAAAAACTAATACTTAGGCAGATTATGGACATGAAACCAAAAAACACGTACTGTGGCGTGAAACGATAGCATAAACTATGGACAAGAAATGAACATCAGTAGAGCATGAACAATGTCATCAAGGACTACGGCGTGTCACGTTTTGTTTAATTATGTTCTGTTGGTTTAAGACTCTTTTTAGTTCCTGTTTACGCTCCATTGTTTTGTCACCTCGACGACCGATTAGTTCACCTGTACTCATTTAAACTCACGCACCTGATTTGTTTAGGACTTACGAACCTGGGTTAATCATGTCACTATCATTTAAGCTTGTAGTTGCCAGGCAGTCGGCCTGGCGTCATTGTTGTTGCTCCATGCTCGGTTCACTCTGGTTATGTACCGCTCTGCTCATTTCCTTCCATGTAAGTTTTGTTTATACATGTCACATTTAGCGAGTCTTTTGTTTCATATCCATAGTTTTGCCTTTGTGGTAGTTTTGTTTTTTAGCCAAGTTTGTTCTCCGCCATGTTCGCGCCTCGAGTTTACACTTCTTATTGTAGATAAATCAGAATATGTCTTTACCTTCACTCCATAGCCCCCATTTTGACAGACTATGGCATGGGCAGAGCAAAAACAGAGTAATATCGCCAGGCCGACTACCTGGCAACTACACGCTTAAATACTCTCTTCCTGATTAAAGCCAGGTGCGTGTGTCCGAACACCAGCAGCAGGTGAAAATCCTATGCCACCAAAAAACAGGAACTAATGGAGTTCAAAACCGAAAATAACAGAAAAAACAAGATCCAGACCTTAGAACATGACAACGTTAGACAAGAACGCACAGGTCATTATTATGCATTCTAACTTGTAAATAAACACTAGCAAAAGTCAGCTAACATGGTAGGTGATGGTATTCCCTCTATTCTGTCTGTAAAGTGCTCTAAAAAAATATCAAGAACCTCCATCAATGTTTTATATACATGCCATAAGTATATATTTAATGTAATAACGGGCACATTCATAATAACATGGAATATTTATGTATTTTGCCTTCGTATTGATTTCATAGACGCATCATAACGTTTGCTTTGCTGCAACAACAACAACCCTACTGATCATGGCAGACTTCATAAGTGCCAAAAACGACTACTTTGGGTCAAATGATAATCCAGAACTAGAGATATCCGATAATGGCTTTTTTGCCGATATCCGATAATCCGATATTGTCCAACTCTTAAACACCGATACCGATATCAACCGATACCGATATATACAGTCATGGAATTAACACAATATTATGCCTAATTTTATTGTGATGCCCCGCTGGATGCATTAAAGAATGTAACAAGGTTTTCCAAAACAAATCAACTCAAGTGATGGAAAAAAGTGCCAACATCCATCCATCCATCCTTTTTTCTACCGCTTATTCCCTTTCTGGGTCGCGGGGTGCGCTGGCGCCTATCTCAGCTACAATCGGGCGGAAGGCGGGGTACACCCTGGACAAGTCGCCACCTCATCCCAGGGCCAAGTGCCAACATGGCACTGCCATATTTATTATTGAAGTCCCAAAGTGCATTATTTTTTTTAACATGCCTCAAAACAGCAACTTGGAATTTGGGACATGCTCTCCCTGAGAGAGCATGAG
The DNA here is from genome assembly GCF_033978795.1 of Nerophis ophidion. Classification (NCBI taxonomy): domain Eukaryota; kingdom Metazoa; phylum Chordata; class Actinopteri; order Syngnathiformes; family Syngnathidae; genus Nerophis; species Nerophis ophidion. The sequence continues at coordinate 58,150,721 of NC_084617.1, read as the reverse complement.
GAGGTTGAGGTGCGCGGGGTGGGGGGTGGTGTTGAGGTAGGAGGGATAGGGGTTAGCTGAGGTGTATATTGTAGTGTCCTGGAAGAGGTAGTGCTGCAAGGGTGTTCTGGGTATTTGTTCTTTTGTGTTTATGTTGTGTTACGGTGCGGAAGTTCTCCCGAAATGTGTTTGTCATTCTTGTTTGGTGTGGGTTCACAGTGCGGCGCATATTTGTAACAGTGTTAAAGTTGTTTATACGGCCACCCTCAGTGTGACCTGTATGCCTGTTGACTTGTGTGTGTGAAAAGCCGCAGATATTGTGTGAATGAGCTATCATGCAAAGGCAGTGCCTATTAGGTTTATTGGTGCTTTACACTTCTCCTCATGACCGTGTACAGAGCGGCGTTTTAAAAAGTCATAAATTTGACTTAATGAAACCGATACCGATAATTTTGAAACCGACACCGATAACTTCCAATGTTACATTTTAAAGCATTTATCGGCCGATAATATCAGCAGCCCGATATTATCGGACATCTCTATCCAAAACCGTACATTGTTGATCTTGAATGAATTACAAGTTTTAGAAGCTGAGTGCTGAACAGATCCAGCTTTAGTGAAACACTAGCGTCATGTAGCACAATTGCTAATTGCTACAAAAAAAACAAATACAAACTACGAACATAAAACAACAATAACTTAGTCTACAATGTCTACTCTTATTGGAATACCGATTTATGATTTGTTCATATAGTCTCGCTTTGATAAAAGATTAATCGTAATCCAGACAAACGAACAAAAAACCCCACAAACAAACAAGGAACAAAAACAACATTTTTTCATGTCTTTCTCAGAGAATTATTGACATTCACTAACTTCTTGGTCTCGGTTTATGGCCAGAACGTTTTACAATTGAGGTGAGAACCATGATTTATAATCTAGAATTAGCTTTAACCAGCTCAGAGGTAATGCAGCAGCAGCTCATCGGCTCAATTGGTCAATACTGTAACTAAATAATAATAAATAAAAATAAGAATAAGCTTTTTTGCTCCCATTGATCACAGCGCTACTAAATGTAGTTTGTTTGCATTAGCACTTATAATTAAAAAAAATTGTTAGTATTTGATTAATATTCAGGGCACTAGATAAAATGGAGTATTTTTGGCAGTTTTTAAATGCCTTTTTAGAGGACTTAATGAGTCCAATAGTGTTCTCCCCTTAGCTGCATTATTAGCCACCTACCACTTGCCGTATTACACGAAAAATATTGTCCCTCTTTAATAGTGAGCTGATTATGATAACATTGCTGTCCAGTTGTTTCAGCTTGATTTCTTACACTTCTGAGTTTCATTTGCAAGTATTATACAGTAGACTTGGCATGCAATTCCAGGACGACAGATGGCAGTAGTCTGTAGTCTACGATTTGTGGCCTAGTCAGCGAGCAGTATTTGCCATTAAACTGAATCAAGTCTTTTGTTGCACCCTGCAAAGTGTTTATACAGTAAGTAGTAAACTTATAACACATCAACTGTTTGATTGTACCATGCTTCTTAGTTACAATATTTGGAGGTGTTGAATTTGCCATGTAAAAGTGTGAATGCTAATCAGGAGCTAGCACATTTTTAAAAGTGAAGCCTTATTTTCTGTCTTTGTTTGCATGGAAATATGCAACATTACCAAGAGGCAGTTTAACTGAGGTCGCTTTGAGTGCTGCTTGAGTGCTTGTTTCCTTGCCAAGTGTCTGCAACCGGGCGTGGCATCACGCGCAACAATGGGATCGAAATATGGTACTATTTAATATTAGGTGAATTGATACCCAGTAGTACCAGCGGAACTCTGTCGGTATTGAATTCTGGACCTGTCCTCACATAGAAGTACCCTTATTATGCATTTATTATAAATAAGGTACAAATGGATGACACTTACTATTTTCTTGTAATTAATTGCTAAACAAACAATTCACTTACAACAGTTAATGCTGGCACTAGCTGGCTTGTTTATGCTTTTCCCAAATGTTCCAGGGCTACATTAATAAACTAATAAACTATCCATTACGTATTCATTACCACTAAACCACGGTACACTTGTAATAGCTGGCTTCATTGTTCCTAATGAGCTCCAAGTTTGCGGGTGACTATTAATGACTCCAAAGATATGCAGCTCATATTTCCGTGCAAGATGTGCGGTAAACAGTTAATTGGACAGACCGTGCTGTGCATAAATGATAAAGATGTATCTGCTGTGCTGGGTGTTGGGCAGGGTGCAATGAGGCCCCATGGCTGGCAAAGAGCTAGATAATGCTAATATGTGCTAAAGCGTGGTTGGGATTAGTAATGTGCAGATTGATACTGAGATATCAATGCCACCAATAGCAGATCTTTATGCTCTAATATCGTTCTTCAAATTACAAATAGCGATACTTTTGATACTTTAGTTGGCAGGTATCCGAACTTTTTCATTCTAATGAAAAGTCAAAGTATGCAGGCATTCATAAAAATGTTTAATTAAAAATATGTTAATAACAGTTAATTTGTCAGTTATTTAGATATTTGTTGACTCAGTATATAATTATTCATTATTAGTTAGATGATTTTAACTTTTTCCGATTACATACCTATTGTTTTGCTATTTTTTTCGTACATTTGTACTATTTTGTAAGAATAGAATAGAATATTAGTAATACAATTGTGAAACTGCAAAACCTAGTGGGTCAGAAATTTTGCCTGTAGGACAATATTATTGTTCAGTTACATATTTAACAGTATTTTTTTTGTAATTTTTCAAATAAATTAATGAGTTATTATTATTAAATTGCTTAACTAACTTTGTTCATAATTTAAAACTATATAATTTTTATTTTGAGCGCTTCTAATATTTTAGATCATTGATTAAATGATCGACATCTTAAAGATTGAATCTGTGGAATGCTTTAAACAGGCAAATGGATGGAACAAAAAGCCAAAAGGCTTGTTTCCATTTTGGTCCATTAAATATGCATCACATTTGATACATTCAATAATAAAATATATATAACCTGTAACATGTGTATAAAAAAATACATCATATAAAAATAAAAAGATAAATTATGTACATATACACAGTATACATGTCAGGTGATTTGAAAAACAATACATCCAAAAAATGGAATGGTATATACACTATGTACATCAGCTCAGATCAGATCAGAGGTGTCTAAACCTTTTCCACCAAAAGTCGGATATTGCAAAGCCAAGTATTTTTAAAAAAAAAAAAGCTTGAAACAGATGATATATATATATATATATATATATATATATATATATATATATATATATATATATATATATATATATATATATATATACATATATATATATATATATATATGTATATATATATATATGTATATATATATATATATGTATATATATATATATATGTATATATGTATATATATATGTATATATATATATACATACATATGTATATATGTATGTATATATATGTATATATATATATATATATATATATATATGTATATATATATACATATATATACATACATATATATGTATGTATATATATATATATATATATATGTATATATATATACACACATATATATACACATATATATATATATGTATGTATATATATATGTGTATATATATATATATATATATATATATACACATATATACACATAAATATATATATATATATATATATATATATATATATATATTCAAAGACAAAACTGTGTTATAGGTGATTATTAGTAAAAATAAAAAAATCCAGCTTTTTCGGATTACATTGCGATTGTTAGCTCTTTTTTTCTTAAATTTTTACTGAAGTTTTTTAGATAGATGTATCATTATTTGAAAATACACATCTTTTAGAATTTTAGCAGACACGTTAGATATGTTTGCAAAAAGTATCGGTATCGGATTGGTATTGCTGACACCAGCCTGAATTTTACTTGGTATCAGACCAGAAAGAAAATCAGTGGTGTTGCACATAACAAGTTATGATAACAGTTAGGATAAAACTAGTCTACTTTTAAACGCGAAATATCACGGATGTGTACATAAAACTGACTGAAATGCTGTCATAGTAAGGAAAAAAATAAAAAATATTGGGAAATTGTGTGCTCATTCGCACCCGAAAAACTCAACTTCCCTTTTCAGAATTAAAAAATGTCGAAACTAAAAATCTAATGTTACTCGGGACAACCAATACACCTCTCATCTGTTTGTGTTGTTGTGAGGAAGACTACCACTGCAAGATCAATGCACAGTCTTGAGAGACACTCTTTGTTTCTAAACAGCATCGAATTGTCTCCACTCTAAAAAATGTGGCAGCCGTCAAGCTCCCTTATGAACAGCACCACACTTCCATCCCTAACAATAAAAGTGCTCTGTGCAACATCCGGTCTGACTGTGCTAACAAAATCAAGTGGCTTGCATAAACACTTTGTACTTAAAGCCCTCATTGGTATTTTGATGTTACAAAATGATTATGCTTTGACAAATATGTATTGTACCAATAAATGTAAAAACTTTTGCATTTGATTAACACATTTTTCATCAAATTGCAAGTACATCCCCTAAGTGTAAAATTTAATTCCAAAAATGTAAACGTAATTTTGAAAAAAAAAAAAAAAAGTACGGGATTTAATGGGCCCTATATGTGATAGATTTGCAGTCGACATGCATCTAAACTATAATATAAAGTTTTAAGTACGTTACACGTTTTATTCGGCCCGCGGGATGAATTTGTTACGTATAAAAATGAGCCGAAATTTATGAATGAAGGAAACTGCTTTTCTAATTGTGTCCACTAGATGCCGCAATTGCAATTTTTTTGTATCTTCGTAGATGATGCTACATATGTAAAAAAAAATTATAATAAATAACCACATGATGTTAGTACACCAGTGGAGGAAAATGAGCAAACTACATAAATAACATAATTAGATTTTGATATAATTTTTTATCTTGATAGATTGAAGATAAACACTGATGAGTTGACTGATGAACACTATCACATAATTTATTCAGAAAGTATTAACAACGAAAAATAAAAATAGAATACTCTAAACAGCAACATGTAAGTGTAAAAAAAAAACAACAACAACAATATTATGACAAGGGAGTACCACGCCTACCATTCAAATGCAGCTGAGGTAGGCTACAGCACCCCCCAAGTCTCCGATAGGGACAAGCAGTAGGAAATGGATAGATGGATGGATGGATTATGATTTGTACATTTTCAGAATGTTGTTTGTTCTATTTTCAAACGAAAAAAAACAATCTTAAGTTGTCTTTATTTTTAAGTTATCATGCCGTGATTTTACCAGTCTGGGCCACTTGGGAGTACATTTTTCTCCATGTGGCCCCCGATCTAAAATGATTTTGACACCCCTGCTGTAAGAGAATGCACTGATGTGACAGTTTTACACATAACCGTGGCGAAATTGGTCAAGTGGCTGTGCCAGCAATCAGAGGGTTACTGGTTCAATCCCCACCTTCTACCATCCTAGTCACGTCCGTTGTGCCCCTTGAGCAAGACATTTCACCCTTGTTCCCGATGGGTGCTGGTTAGCGCCTTGCTTAGCAGCTCCCTCCATCAGTGTGTGAATGTGTGTGTGAATGGGTGAATGTGGAAGTAGTGTCAAAGCGCTTTGAGTACCTTGAAGGCAGAAAAGCACTATACAAGTATAACCCATTTATCATTTATTATTTAACCCTGCTAAAAAGGACAAAGGCTGAATGAGGACATCACTCAGTGACTCTAATAAAAATGTTGGTAGCGCTTTAGTATGGGGAACATATTCACCATTCATTAATTGCTTATTAAAGTAACAAAAACTTAAATTTTAGATATTTGGACAGTAGAGGAACATATAAGGGTTAGGGTCAGGGTTACTAATAAGCAATAATTCTGAGGTTATTGAGGGAAGACTAGTTAGTTAATGGCTTACTGGTTGTATAATAAGGCCGTGCAAAATAAGGCATTAATAAGTACTTAATAATGACCAATTAAGAGTCACTATGTTACGAATTTGCATGTTAATAAGCAACTAATTAATGGTGAATATGTTCCCCATACAAAAGTGTTACCAAAAATGTTCACTGTTTTGGCAGGTTTAGAACGAGCAAGTCATTTTCTGAGAAAGTCAAAGTATAAATAACTTACAATTTGGGTTCAGGTTGTGTCAAGTCACTGAACAGTGTGTTGCCGTTGGACTGGAGAGGAACGGGCGAGGCCTCTTCGCTCATGTGGCTTCCTTGAGTACTAACCAGGCTACTACCGGTCGGAGTTTTCTGGAAGGAGCCTGCCAGGCCGGGCTCGGTCGGCCACGAAAAGCAGGAGCATCGAGTCCTCACTTCTTTATAGAGCGCGTTGAGCCGCAGGGTGGACAGCCACGGGCAGCCCAGAAGGTTCTTGAAAGCCGCGCGGAACTCAGGACTGCGGCAGTAGATGATGGGATTGAGGCCGGAGTTGACGTAGCCCAGCCAGTTTAAGAGTCTGAATATCCTCTCCGATGGGATCCTCCGGTCGAAGGCGTTGATGATGTTGGCGACGAAGAACGGCAGCCAGCACACGGTGAAGGTCCCCATGATGATGCCCAGGGTTTTTAAGGCTTTGTGTTCTTTAACAGCCATCAACCGCGACGGTCTCCGCCTGACGCCCTTTTTCCCCATGCTCACCGATTGGAGGACATTGTTGTGGTGGGACTCAACCTGCATTTGCAGCGTTGGACACTCGTGCTTGAAGCGCATCCTGTTCTTATCGATGAGCTGCACCTGCCGCCGGGCTATGAGGAAGACCTTCGCATAGACAAAGATCATTACGAAGAGAGGAATGTAGAAAGACACCGTGGAAGAGACGATGGCGTAGGCTCGGTTGGTGACAAAGTCACAGCAGGCGGGGTCGTCGTAGCACATCCTGGCTTCGTATTCGTCGTCAGCGCGCCAGTAGCCGTTCATGATCGGCACGAAGGAGATCAGGGCGGAAACGAGCCACACTAAACAAACGATCGCTCTGGCGCGCCACTTACAAAGCAGAACCTGGTGTCTGAGCGGCCTCGTAATGGCTACGTAGCGGTCCACCGCTATCACGCACAGGGTCTCGATACTGGCCGTCACGCACAAGACGTCCACCGACGTCCAGAAATCGCAAGAGACTTCGTCCAGCTGCCAGTTGCCCGTCAACACAATGGTGGCTCCGAGGGGCACCACCAGGACCCCCATGATGAGGTCGGCGCACGCCAAAGACATGATGAAGATGTTGGTTGTGGTCTGCAGCTGGGACGTGGACGCAACGGCGATGATGACCAGCAGGTTTCCCGCCACTATGATGGCGATGACCGTGACCAAAACCAGGAGGATCCAGGACCCCTCAGCAGGGTGATACGGGGACGTGACGTTCCCCAAGGCAGACGCTAATGTGCTGAGGTTGCCATCCATTATTCACAAGTTTACCGCATCAACTCTTGCAAAAAACTAAAGTTCTTACATGTCTGGCCTCGGGAGGGTTCCCTTTTGCCGCGCTAAGACTTCCACCCAGGCTTCCCACGCTTCCAAAGACGAGGACCTCTTAATAGAGTCAACATGTTCTCCGTAAAAAAAAATACATTTGCCTCAAAGCTGAAACATCCTGAGTTGTTGGATCTGACGGAAAAGTCTCAACTTTAAAAGTTGTTTTGCTAAGGGGAAAGACAAAAAAAAAAAAGTCAGCCTTATCAGGTGCGTGTCTGCTGGGACTATCAAGAACTGCTGCACTTTGATAATGATGGGGGAGAGTGACGCTGTGGCAAGAAGTGCACGAGTGCATAGAGGGAAAGCCCACCTTTTTCTTTTTCTTCTCTCTCTCTCTGTCTCTCTCTTGCCCTCCCTCTCAGCTGTCTATGAGTGTGCAGGCCGAGGGGAGGAGTTCAAGTGTGTGAGCGCTAACCTAACATGCATTGGTGGCCTGACTTATTGAGGAGGACACATAAACAGTGACAACATCAACCGATCTGGGGACATTGGCTTTTAATTATCTTCAACGCCAAACGGGACACAATAGTCCTTAAAATTTTAGTTAATATATTGGTGTAATTTTTTTTCAATATTATTTCAATATTTATTTGTATTTTTTGCTTAAATTCATCAATAAACTTCAGTCCTGGTAACTCCCTCCAAACAGCACAGACACAATGGCTTTCTTGAACTGATTTATTTGAAGGCTTCCTTTCCCTTCAAATTCACCGTGAAAACTGAAATAAAATGAAGCACGTTACAAACGTAAAAATAACAACATGCACTGCATGTGGATCAAACATTTTACTGAAGTAAAATACAAACAGAAATGACAAACCAATACCTCATTGGCCTGAATGCTTCTTTTAGGACAGGGGTCGGGAACCTTTTCAGCTGAGAGAGCCATGAAAGCCAAAGACTTTAAAATGTATTTCCATGAGAGCTACATAATATTTTTTAACACCGAATACAACTAAATGCATGCATTTTTAATTGATAACAACATTTTTAGAGTACAATAAGTCTCCTATTATTTTTAATAACATTTTTATTCTGAAGCTAACCAATAATAAATAAAATACTTCTTACCAATAACGTGACTTCTTGAACAGGTGCGGTAGGAATTGGATGGATGGATTAAAATGCATGAGAATGTTTTATATTTTGAAGGTTATTTTTAACACTGTGATTACCAGCAAAATTATTCCTTACTTATCGTGTTAAGCAATGTCAGCTAAGATACTTATCGTGTTAAGCAATGTCAGCTAAGATTTATCTGAGAGCCAGATGCAGTCATCGAAAGAGCCACATCTGGCTCTAGAGCCATAGGTTCCCTACCCCTGTTTGAGGAGGACATTGTGATCTTCAAGCTCTTATAGCCCAAACGCTTAGAGTTCTATTAACACATTTTAATCTTTGTGACAGTCAGTCTCTCTCTTTCTCCCTTCACATTGCATCAAAAATGTTACCCGGAAGTAGCTTCCTTACATCAGACGACAGACCAAACGAGACACTTCAAAATAAAACTATGCCCACAAACTTAACAAAAAGGCATGCCATTACATTTTTAACCATAGTACCTTAAATATAGCCATATCTAGCATTAAAAGATTACAGTTGGTACAAAATGTGGCTGCTAGACTTTTGACAAGAACAAGAAAGTTTGATCATATTACGCCTGTACTGGCTCACCTGCACTGGCTTCCTGTGCACTTAAGATGTGACTTTAAGGTTTTACTACTTACGTATAAAATACTACACGGTCTAGCTCCAGCCTATCTTGCGGATTGTATTGTACCGTATGTCCCGGCAAGAAATCTGCGTTTAAAGGACTCCGGCTTATTAGTGATTCCCAAAGCCCAAAAAAAGTCTGCGGGCTATAGAGCGTTTTCATTTTGGGCTCCAGTACTCTGGAATGCCCTCCCGGTAACAGTTCGAGATGCCACCTCAGTAGAAGCATTTAAGTCTCACCTTAAAACTCATTTGTATACTCTAGCCTTTAAATATACTCCCTTTTTAGACCAGTTGATCTGCCGTTTCTTTTCTTTTCCTCCTGTGTCCCACTCTCCCTTGTGGAAGGGGTCCGGTCCGAGCCGGTGGCCATGGATGACGTACGGGCTGTCCAGAGTCGGGACCCAGGATGAACCGCTCGCCTGTGTGTCGGCTTGGGACATCTCTTTGCTGCTGATCCGCCTCCGCTTGGGATGGTTTCCTGCTGGCTGCGCTGTGAACGGGACTCTCGCTGCTGTGTTCGATCCGCTTTGGACTGGACTCTCGCGGCTGTGTTGGATCCATTAGGGATTGAACTTTCACAGTATCATGTTAGACCCGCTCGACATCCATTGCTTTCGTCCTCTCCAAAGTTCTCATAGTCATCATTGTCACCGACGTCCCACTGGGTGTGAGTTTTCCTTGCCCTTATGTGGGCCTACCTAGAATGTCGTAGTGGTTTGTGTTGTGGTTTGTACAGCCCTTTGAGACACTAGTGATTTAGGGCTATAAAAGTAAACATTGATTGATTGATTGATTGATTGATTGATTGATTGATTGATTCATTGGTTGGTTGATTGATTGATTGATTGATTGATTGATTGATTGATTGATTGATTGATTGATTGATTGATTGATTGATTGATTGATTGATTGATTGATTGATTGATTGGTTGATTGATTTTGAATTCCCTTTTATGAACTCAATGTAACGATGTGTCACTTCATTTCTGTTAGTTTTTTGTGTTTTTGTATTTACTTCCGGTTCAGTGCTCTTATTTTGTTGTATTTCCTGTTTTTATTCACGGAGCACTATTTTTCTCTTTTCGTTGATTGGCAGCGGTTCACACCTGCTGTCAATCACACTAGTGTCTATTTATGTTTCACTCGAGCACTCCTCAGTGCTCGATGATAATATTATGTTGAGAACGTTTATCTGCACGACTGCTTTATGTTTGCTTTTGTTATTTTCTTTTGTGTATTAAATTCATCTTACCTCCACGCAACTCTCCTGGATTCTTGCATACTCGGGGACACACAACTGCAGCCATGCGACATCCCAACAGTATCATCGAGCCAGAAGAAAGTGTCCTCGCGAGAATCCCTGTCGGCAATCCTCAGCCGACGTTCTGGACCGCACAATTCCTGGAGGACTTGAAGGCCAGGTTTGTGCGGTCCCAGCCAACAGATGCGGACCCTCTCCCCGCGGCAACGCCACCGGCTTCGGCTCTCCGACCGGCGCGTCCCCCGCCGCCATCTTTCCTCTCGGCTCGACGGCTGACTACGGCTCTCCGACCAGCACGTCCGCCACTTCCTGCATGCCTCGCGGCTCCCGCGGCAACGCTACCGGCTACGGCTCACCGACCGGCGCGTCCTCCGCCGCCATCCTTCCTCTCGGCAACGCTGCCGGCTACGTCTCACCGACCGGCGCGCCCACCTCCTCCTTCACGTCTCGCGGCTCCTGCGGCTCCGTCGCCTACTGCGGCTCTCCGACCGGCACGTCCGCCGCCGCCATCCTTCCCGTCGTCTGCTGAGCTGCTTCTCCCTGCTCCTACGCAGCTTCCAGCGGCTGCTCCCCGGCTGCTCTTTCTGCCAGCTCCCGCTCTCTTTTTTGGATCGCCGAGAGCTCCAGTGGAGCCCACAGTGAGGTCACTTTTGTCCTCCTGCTGGGACTCGGCGCGGGACGTGTCTTCGTCCCTCTTCCTGGCCTCCTCCCGCCCGTCCCTGGTTTTCGCACCGGGGGACGCCGACGAGCAGGCATGTCTTCCCGCAAGTGTGGACGGTTTCTGGCAGCCGCCTAGTGGAGGGGGGCCCACAATACACTGCGGTGCAGCCAGGCACACACCGCTGTCATCTTCGCAAGCGTCTCCTTCCACGGAGACATCTACGTGCCTGGCGGGTTTTCGCACAGCCCCAACGCCGGCTCCACGCCTAGCCCCTACGCCGGCTCCACGCCTAGCCCCTACGCCGGCTCCACGCCTAGCCCCTACGCCGGCTCCACGCCGAGCCCCAACGCCGGCTCCACGCCGAGCCCCAACGCCGCCTCCACGCCGAGCCCCAACGCCGGCTCCACGCCGAGCCCCAACGCCGGCTCCACGCCGAGCCCCAACGCCGGCTCCACGCCGAGCCCCAACGCCGCCAAGAGCAGCACCACGCCGGGCTTCGTCACCGCCGGCATCCGCTATTCCTCGGCCAGCATTTGCTGCTCCTCGCCCGGCGTCATCTGCCGCTTTCACGCCGCCGATGACGCCTGCCGCTTCAACACCGCCGATGACGTCTGCCGCTTTCACGCCGCCGATGACGTCTGCCGCTTTCACGCCGCCGATGACGTCTGCCGCTTTCACGCCGCCGATGACGTCTGCCGCTTTCACGCCGCCGATGACGTCTGCCGCTTTCACGCCGCCGATGACGTCTGCCGCTTTCACGCCGCCGATGACGTCTGCCGCTTTCACGCCGCCGATGACGTCCGCCGCTTTCACGCCGCCGATGACATCCGCCGCTTTCACGCCGCCGATGACATCTGCCACTTCCACGCCGTTGATGACGCCTGCGGTTTCCACGCCGCCGGTTACGTCTTCTGCTTCCCGGCCTGCTTCAGCGCGCCCGCTTCTACGTCGGCCGTGGATGTGGCCGTGCCCTGCGCACTCTCCTCTTTTTCGGCCAGTGATTTGGCCGTTCCCTGGCCGCCCGCCTCGCCAGTTCCAGCGGCGCTCTACGCGGCGCCGCCACCTGACTTTCCCTCGCTGGCTGCGGGGACACGAGGTTTGGCAACCCTCCACCAAATCCTCCCTCCACCCTCCCTTACATTTTGGACTTTTTTCCATTTTTTTTTTTCTTTCCCAGGGAACATCTGGTATCTGTTCCTTGAGGGGGAGGTCCTGTAACGATGTGTCACTTCATTTCTGTTAGTTTTTTGTGTTTTTGTATTTACTTCCGGTTCAGTGCTCTTATTTTGTTGTATTTCCTGTTTTTATTCACGGAGCACTATTTTTCTCTTTTCGTTGATTGGCAGCGGTTCACACCTGCTGTCAATCACACTAGTGTCTATTTATGTTTCACTCGAGCACTCCTCAGTGCTCGATGATAATATTATGTTGAGAACGTTTATCTGCACGACTGCTTTATGTTTGCTTTTGTTATTTTCTTTTGTGTATTAAATTCATCTTACCTCCACGCAACTCTCCTGGATTCTTGCATACTCGGGGACACACAACTGCAGCCATGCGACATCCCAACACTCAACCTATTATTCTGTTTTTAGAGAAATAAAACAAATTATAATAATTATTAGTAGCAACAGTTACAGTCCTTAATAAAAAAAAAAATGTATTTACAAGGGGGCAGCACGGTGGGACAGGGGTTAGTGTGTCTGTCTCAGAATACGAAAGTCCTAAATAGTCCTGGGTTCAGTCCCGGGCTCGGGATCTTTCTGTGTGGAGTTCGCATGTTCTCCCCGTGAAAGCGTGGGTTCCCTCCGGGTACTCCGGCTTCCTCCCACTTCCAAAGACATGCACCTGGGGATAGGTTGACTGGCAACACTAAATTGGCCCTAGTGTGTGAATGTGAGTGTGAATGTTGTCTGTCTATCTGTGTTGGCCCTGCGATGAGGTGGCGACTTGTCCAGGGTGTAACCCGCCTTCCGCCCGATTGTAGCTGAGATAGGCACCAGGGCCCCCCGTGACCCCGAAGGTAATAAGCGGTAGAAAATGGATGGATGGATGGTATACACAAGGACACATGACACATCAAAGAAGCTCGAGAGAGATGCAATGTTGTCTCTACAAAATAAAAATACACACTAATCCCCATAACTCATCCTGAAAAAACACCATCCAGCATGGACGCCAAAATGTTCCTCTGCTTTAACAGATCCAGTTAAACAGTTAAAAGACTTCTCTTCCGGTTGTCTGCTTAGAAAGTTGCTAATGTTGTGTGTTAAATGCGGCCGCCACACGACTGGTAACCTTTTAAGTGTATCTGTCATCTGACTGTGTCAACACTGTGACAGGCTTTCCGAAGCCAGCCTGTGTCCAACTGTTAACTTGAACACAGTAAATCTTGCCACCCCTAGACTAGCACGAATCAACAAAACGTTTATGGATGAGTGGTTACAATTTTTTGACCATGTGGTCAAATTAGACACCATGTATCATCTTTGAACAAACAAGAATGGGCAGTTTGTAAAGGACCCATAACGTCTTAACGGGGAACATTATCACCAGACCTATGTAAGCGTCAATGTACCTGATGGTGCAGAAAAAAAGCCCATATATTTTTTTAACAGATTTCTGAACTCTAAATGGGTGAATTTTGGCAAATTAAACGCCTTTCTGTTTATCGCTCATGTGGTGATGACGTCAGAACGTGACGTCTCCGAGGTAATACAGCCGCCATCTTCATTTTCAACACATTGCAAACACCGGGTCTCAGCTCTGTTATTTTCCGTTTTTTCGACCATTTTTTGGAACCTTGGAGACATCATGCCTCGTCGGTGTGTTGTCGGAGGGTGTAACAACACTAACAGGGAGGGATTCAAGTTGCACCACTGGCCCGAGGTTTGTGAAAGTGTCTGCCGCCAGACCCCCATTGAATGTACAGAAGTGTCTCCACATTTTACCGGCGATGACAGACATGGCACAGAGATGTATGGATAACCTGCAGATGCATTTGCAACGATAAAATCAACGAAATCACAAAGGTGAGTTTTTTTGATGTTGACTGCCAGCTAATCGATGCTAACATGCTATGCTAATCGATGCTAACATGCTATTTACCGGCAGTGCTAAAGCAGACATGGCACAGAGATGTATGGATAACCTGCAGATGCATTTGCAACTATATTACGTTTCCTTCCACCCACATTTAATGCGAAAAAAACACTTACCAACGACGGATTTAAGTTGCTCCAGTGTCAAGAGATGCGAAAGTTCTGATCGTTTGGTCCGCACATTTTACCGGCGATGCTAACGCAGCTATTCGGCCATGCTATGGCTATGAATAGTGTCAATAGCTATTCGCTCAACAGCTTCAGTTTCTTCTTCAATACTTTCATACTCCAACCATCCGTTTCAATACATGCGTAATCTGTTGAATCGCTTAAGCCGCTGAAATCCGAGTCTGAATCCGTGCTAATGTCGCTATATCTTGCTGCGGTATCTGCCATTGTTTGTTTACATTGGCAGCACTGTATGACGTCACAGGGAAATGGATAGTCGCATCGCAAAGCACTTTAAAGCTTTTTTTAGGGCTATTTCGGGACCGGTAAAATTTTGAAAAAAATGTCAAAAAATACAACAAGCCACCGATAACTGATTTTTATTGTTTTTAACACTTTTGAAATTGTGATAATGTTCCCCTTTAATGACCGGAATTTCACTAAAAAGCTCTCTTTTTGTATTATTTGCTCTTGAAAATGATCCCGCCAGTCATTTCTCAAATCAATAACTTTTTAAAGGGTACCAGCTTGTATGTATTTGGGATCTGCATAAGTCCTGAAAACTTGACACCAAACCGTGGAGGCCTTGTTGACATATTTATAGAACTACATTGCCTTCTTTTATACTTTCTCCAAACAGTATGTTTGGCATTTGCTCTTTGCCTAATGTTACACAAACATCCTTGCATGATTCAACCAATCTACATGTATGTAAAACCAGCTGTGAACCCAAAAAAAGAAAACTTGCGTTTTTTGTTTGCTTTAATCAGCAAAGGTCACTACACTATCTTACAGCCTCATCTAAGATTAGTAAAACCAAATGGCCTTATTTTTAACTTTAATAATTTGTGGCAATGTGCCTTCAATGTGAAGAAAATGCCCCGAGTGTGTGCAAAGATAAGCTCTGCTTGAACCACAAACCAAAGATGGAATTTCTACAAAAAAAAAAAATACTTTTAATGGCGGACTTGTGGACTATTATTTATGGCAATGGTGGAGACAATTAAACCGTTAGTAATAATAGTAGGTTAACAATGTTAGCTCGATGTGTTGTGTAGCTAGCTTAGCCTTCTAATGTGAGACAATAGCATCACCGTTCACTAGCAAAATAAAGAATGATCTTTTTAAAAACTACTTTTAATTTGACCAGTGCCTACTGTGTTTGACAAGGGACCAGATAGTTTTATAGTTCATTATTACGTTTACGAAGATCGTGAAAGTGCCTCTATTGTTTACAAGGGTTTGAACCAGCCGTGCATTAAAAGTATTTACATGATATAGAATAGAAAATAATTTTATTGTTAATACACACATACCTATGTACAGGATCTATCCATCCATCCATCCATCCATTTTCTAACGCTTATTCCTTTTGGGGTCGCGGTGGGCGCTGGTGCCTAGCTCAGCTACAATTGTCCAGGATCTAGCAGTAGATAAATAATGACTCCGTAAAAGTTTCGTACCAGGAATTTCCGAAATGGCTACTTTGTGTCCGCTGCGACGTCTCCTCCTTCAGCCGACAAAAAAGCCGCGGTGAGCCACATGTTGTGTTGAGGCTGGTGACGATCACCAGTGTCCAAATTTGGGAAAACACAACAGGGAAACAAGTACTGTAGTTACAAAACTGCTGGGGTGGGGACAAAAGTTGAGTCAGCATGAGGGGGCGTAGCAAGATATATATTTTTATATATATATATATATATATATATATATATATATATATATATATATATATATATATATATATATATATATATATATATATATATATATGTAACACTCTAGTATGGGGAAAATATTCACCATTAATTAGTTGTTTATTAACATGCAAATTAGTAACATGTTGGCTCTTTATTAGTCATTATTAAATACTTATTAAGGGTTAAGGGTTAGGGTTAGGGGTTATGATCTAAACCTAACCCTAACTAACAAAACTTCCGCCCCGAACTCAACTGAGATAGACTCCAGCACCCCCCGCGACCCGTAAAGGGACAAGCGGTAGAAAATGGATATATATATATTTTTTATATATATATATATATATATATATATATATATATATATAGAGATATATATATATATATATATATATATATATATATATATATACATACTGTATGTATTTCTTTTCTATTATATGTATTTTTATTACGTATACTTGGAACGCCCTCTTTCCATCACTAGACTTGATATACCATGCCCTCTTGGTGTGACATTATACAGAGAATTTCCCGCAGAGACAGGGTGGATAGAGGCATGTAAAAATATTATTTTAAGCACTTAATTGCATGTTTTTGTTGCCTTGGTCCATGAATACTTAAAAAAATATTGATAAGGTTATCATTTATGAGCAGAAAATAAATATTAAAGAATACAAATTTCTGGACTCCTGCTCTTCAAGCTCCTCTTCCTTAGACACCATGGCCTGTGTTCCCTCGTGCTCTTTCAGCATTTCCCCAAGCATCTTGAGGAAAAAAAATCAGTAGAAGAGGATGCGAAAGAGAATGTTAGCAATTTACCTTCTCTTTGTCTTGTTTTTAAACGCCAATTCTGCTCATCTTTATCCGTTTTTCTGCAGTTAAGACTCATGTTTCTCCCCTCAGAGGTGCTCCTGATTCTCAGAATAGCATTTGGCTTGAGTCTTTTGGCGGGGAATTTTACCTCTAGACATAACTGTTAGGTCCAGAACACTTGAATAAGTCCCAATGTTTTCGGCATCACAGGGGCCCTTTGATGACCAAAGCAACATGAACAGACCTTGTTCCTGCACAGTTCCAATGGGTTTAGGAACTATGCTCAACATATTCTCTTTCTTGTTTTAAAAACAACTAAACCTTGAGATCATTACATCTCGATACATCCCCTTTGCAGAACAGGTGGTTGTACTGTATTGTGTCAGAAGAAGTCTGGTAGAAATTTTGGTACGTACCCATTCAATAAAAGTTAACTCAACATTGCGTGAGTTGACTAAAATTCATAATTGGAGTCGATATATTTACCAGAGCTACACGCCATGTATTGTTATTTACGCAACTAACTTTGCAAGAGGTTTGTTAAAAGATTGCTTCTGCTTTAATGGGAAATTGCACATATTTTGGAATTTTGCCTATCGTTCACAATCACTATGAAAGACATGACGACGGATGGATTTTTTTTAATGCATTCTAAATAATAAATAAACATGAATAGAAGTCTGCTTACAGAGGAGTCAATGGGTGTGCCACTATTGCGCCCATAAAATCCAATGAATACCCATTCAAAAAGCGCCAACAATACTCTATTTACATTTCGTGACTTGAATACTAACTAAGTATTAGTGATACTGTTATAATAAGCGCTAACACAGACAAACTATTTACAACGGCTAGGGTTGTCCGATAACATCGGACTTCCGATATTTTTGGCCGATAAATGCTTTAAAACGTAATATCGAAAATTATCGGTATTGGTTTCATAATTATCGAGATCGGTTTCGAAGAGTTAAATTTATGACTTTTTAAAACGCCACTGTGAACACGGACGTAGGGAGAAGTACAGAGCGGCAATAAACCTGAAAGGCACTTCCTTTGTGTGCCGGCCCAATCACGTTATGTGTTTGGCTTTTCACATCCACAAGTTAATGCAAGGCATACTTGTTCAACAGCCATACAGGTCCACTGTTACAAATATGCGCAACACTGTGAACCCATACCAAACAAGAATGACAAACACATTTCGGGAGAACATCCGCACCGTAACACAACATAAACACAACAGAACAAATACCCAGAACCCCTTTCAGCACTAACTTTTCCGGGATGCTATCCCCTAGCCCCCACCTCAACCCTGCCCCCCAACCCCACCCACCTCAACCTCCTCATAGTCTCTCTCAGGGAGAGCATGTCCCAAATTCCAAGCTGCTGTTTTGACGCATGTTAAAATAAATAATGCACTTTGTGGCTTCAATAATAAATATGGCAGTGCCATGTTGGCATTTTTTTCCATACTTGACGGGATTTATTTTGGAAAACCTTGTTACATAGTTTGATGCATTCAGCGAGGCATCACAACAAAATTAGGCATAATAATGTGTTAAATCCACGACTGTATATATCGGTGTTGGTTGATATCGGTATTGGTAATTAAGAGTTGGACAATATTGGAATATTGGATATAAGTAAAAGAAAAAATCCATTATCAGACATCTCTAATAAGGGCGCCTTGATCACTTCCTCGTGTCCCTATGTTTACATCATCAAGCGGTCAGCTGCTTTCTCGCTTCCTTGTTCTGTGTAAGTTTATTGTAGATCATTAATCATGCCTCTCACCTGGATAGAATAAGTCTGAGTGGGTATTCCGACAAGTTGGTACACTTTAACAGCCAGAACGACACAAAAAGACGCTTGGTGTGCAGTGAGTAGTAATCAGTGATGAAAACAAAAAAAAAAGCAAATGACATGATAAGTTTTTTAAATTAATGCGCCGCGTATGCTTAAAATGAGCAAAATACGTCAATATTAAATATTATAAATGTGCTCATTACTATGTTACATACATACAAAGTCTTACATTATGTATATAACACCTTAATGGGAGTGTTTGGGTGTTTTTTTAAGAGCTTTATAACCGGAACAGAGCAGCTCTCATATGCTTCATTGTAAGCAGACTTTTTGATCGCATTAATTTAATATTTAGAATGCAAAAAAAAAAAAAAAACATCCAACGTCATGGTTTTCATAATGATTTTGGACGATAGGCAAAATTCCAAAAAAATAAAGGTGCAGTTCCCCTTTAAGACTAGTCATCGGTTCATGTTCTTTCAGGATTGTTTGATATCTGAACTAAAATATGCAGTCAAGAACCGGTTACACGAGGATGTTGGTGGCAGTAAGACAATACAAGTGGACTAAAGCTTACTATTGATGGCTGGGATCTCTAGAAGTAAATAGAGAAAACATCTATTTATTTTATATAATGTTTTGCTCTCATGAAACTCTGAAGTTTGGGAAATATTTGCTTTGTTGGACAGTTTTTGGTCATGTGAAGAGAACGCAAGGCTGCATTGACTGCAGAAAACAAAATTAGTGTACTACCTCAGAGAAAATAGGTGAAAAAAAAATAACGGATGTCTACCAGTCTAGAGAAGAACAGTCATGAGACTGACTTGAGACAATCATCTCACTCGGCAGCTCCTTCCTTGGTCAGCGACAGTTTGTATTGACTGTTTGGAATGGTTTCACATTTGAACATTGTCAACTTCAGACATGTTGTGTGGGAAAGTCATAGATTTGCTCCTGGCCAGGAGTACCTGACCAGTCGATTGTGATCCACTGAGATACCGCGTACTGATCTCAAGTCAATTGCGAGGAGTGTAGGAAAATATGAAAAACGTTTTAAAAAGCTTAGTCGAGGCAAGGCACTGATGAGCAACTTGTACCGACGAATACAGTCGTACCTTAAAATTACAAGTACCTTAACTTGCGAATGTTTTGCGCTCCCTCTGATATTTGTCATGTTTTAAGTAGTGAGGATAATTTAAGGCTCCATGCAGCTAGGTGGCGTAACAAATGTGAACCCCACTAGATCCATTCAAAAACTACTTGCTGGCAATTGCTTGTATTCCGTCACGTGACTTCTTTGTCGCGCGAACTATCTGAGTACAAAAGATTTAAACTTCTTAGACTTAGACTTCCTATTATTGTCATTCAAATTTGAACTTTACAGTACAGATGAGAACGAAATTTCGTTGCATTAGCTCATGGTAGTGCAGGATAAAAAAGCAATAAGGTGCAAATATAAATAAATACATTACTGTACAGATATTGCCCTTCTGCAAATGTATCCAGGTTTATGGATGTATGTTATATTGGCATTATATTCCAGCGAGTTATTCCAGTTTTGGGGGGAATTGAGGGGATTATTATGATGCATTCAAGAGTCTTGCGGCCTGAGGGAAGAAGCTGTTACGGAACCTGGAGGTTCTGCTACGGAGGCTGGGGAACCTCTTTCTAGAGTCCATCAATGAAAACAGTCCTTGGTGGGGGTGGGAGGAGTCTCTGCAGATTTTGTGAGCCCTGGTTAGGCAGTGGCTTTTTGCGATCACCTGGATAGGAGGAAGAGGAGTCCTGATGATATTTTCCACCGTCCTCACCACTCTCTGCAGAGACTTCCAGTCTGAGGCACTGCAGGTTCCAGTCCAGACCAGGGGCGTCACTAGACCTAATACTGTACTGGGGCACACCTGGGGCACACATAATTCATGTGAGCGTGCAAAGCGCGCAAGCAAAAACATTTTTTAGCACTTATTTATCATAAAAAAAACATAAATAGTGCTTTAAACTATGAAATCATATCAGATTATGTTGTATGGATCTTTGATTAACCACCTGAAATTAACTAATGCATTTGACCTACTTGTGCGCTTTTTTACTCCAGACTTCTAAACTGCTACTGGTAAAAGCAAAAAGGAAGAGCAATGAATCTCTTTGAAATATATAATGCAGTAATCATCTGCAAATGTAACTACAAAAGTAAAACAAAAAATAAAGATCCCCTACATCTCTGGGTTCTTTTATATTATTTAATTTCCATTTATGGCAATGTGGCGAATCCTATTTCAGACACACAAAATTATAAAATATACACAAAACAATGAAGCCACAGTAGTAGAATAAATGAACAACTGTTGTGTGTCTGTTCAGGGAATCATTTTCTGAGAAGTAAACTGTAACGTCTCCTTTTCATTTTTGCAAAGTGGTCAATCACTCTGGACGGACATGGAAATATTACAGTAACTGTTATTCAGTTGACCAGTGGTTCCCAACTGCTGGGTCGTGACATAAAAGTGGATTGTGTGTCATTTTCAGTGAGTCGCAGTCAGACGTGTGCATGAAAAAAAAAACTTTAGGGAGAAAAAAATCAAATTGTGGCAACAAAACCAGATTATTTTAGCTTGTTTTCTAGTGACTATTAGTGAGTATTTAAGCAAAAGGCAAACCGACTAACAAGTTGGAGGAGGACTCAGGACAGACATGGAAATATATTTTAAAAAAATATAAATGGGGCAACAAAACCCGATATTTTCAGCCATCTTTCTGAAAACAAATACAGAAATGTTACTATTTTTTCTGGAAACAAAACCAGATGCTTTAGCTGTAGCCATTTTTCTGGTGACAAAACAAGATTATTTTAGTCAAAGTCACACCGATTAACATGACAAGTTTACTGTGCTATTTTTCTGTGAAATAAACTTGAATGATTTAAAAATTTGGCTCACGACTTGATGATATGGAAAAATGTTTTTCTTCCTGAAGATATACCATTTGAGAAGCACTCAACTCACACATGCTTACTCCAAATCATCATTGATACAGAACCAGCAGACAATAACCAACATTATGTTTCATGTTCATTGGAAATTCCCCCGACAGCTCGTACAGCAAATGAATATGTTTGTCTTGATACAAGGAATAAGGTTAGCTAACTTAGCATCAACTTAAGACAATTATGTTGCCTAACTAGCTAGGACTTCACTTACATCTCTCATTCCTTGCTGCTTACCTACGTTACCTACCTCACGCAGTGATTCGCAGCCCCTCTCTCTCTCTCTCTCTCTCTCTCTCTCTCTCTCTCTCTCTCTCTCTCTCTCAACCGAAGTCTCGATCCACACGTGAATAAATTACCATATTAATTAGCCAAGTGCTCATTGTTAGTGGAGTGAATACAGTAGCAATCAATTACTATACTAAGTAGTATGTGCGCTGTTGTCTATGTTATGTAGACTTAAAACTCTGAAGCGTTTTTTTTTTATTGGTGAAATTTTTACTGGGGGACCCCCGATCAACAGTGGGGCACATGCCCCAGTGAAATATGTCTGGCGACGCCCCTGGTCCAGACAGAGATGCAGTTGGTCAGTAGGCTCTCTATAGTGCCTCTGTAGAATGTGGTGAGAATGGAAGGAGGGAGCTGTGCTCTTTACTTCCGAAAAGAGGCTTGACTCTTCCTGCAAAAAGCAGATTTGAGCAAAAAAATCTAACTATACAATGGAACAGATCCCTATTATTTATCAAAAAAATATTTGTCAAGTGATATCAAGGATTATATCTCGGTCGCGATCCCAGACAGGTCAAACTATTGTGCTTTAGATGCCGTTCTACATGACAAAACAGATGACACCTTGGAATAGCATGGAAGTCTACAACTGCTTTGTGTGTGACTGGGTCAAGTAAATTGGTATCAAGACCTGTCCTGGATAATTACACATCGTTTTTGCTCAGCTTTGCAGTATAGGTGTGCTACTTAAACCTAATTGATGTAGTTTAATAGCCCTAGTGTTATTTTAGAGTAGTGTTTTGGGGGCTCGAAAGACTGAATGCACTTACAGACTCCGAGTCAAAAAGGTGGGGTTCTATGGGTGTTTTTTTTTTTATCGTTTATCGTTTTCACCATAAATGGTAGGTTATTGTGACAGTCCATATCACCCATCCCTACTGGCCAGGTGTGGCCAGTGGACCTTGAATTTGTCACATGTAGTCTAAATGCCTTAAATTACCATTACAGTAATAACTTGGAACTAATAATATTGCTTTTCAACCTTTCCATTTATTCAGTACCGTATTTTTCGGACTATAAGGCACGCATAAAATCCTTTCATTTTCTCAAAAATCCACAGTGCGTGTTATAAATCGGTGCCCTTAATATACGGAATAATTTTGATTGTGCTTATCAACCTCAAAGCTGTTTTATTTGGTACATGATGTAATAATAAGCATAACAAGTAGATGGCAGTCACACATAAGATATGGGTTGTACTTGTATAGCGCTTTTCTACCTTCAAGGTACTCAAAGCGCTTTGACACTACTTCCACATTTACCCATTAACACACACATTCACACACTGATGGAGGGAGCTGCCATGCAAGGCGCCAACCAGCACCCATCAGGAGCAGGGGTGAAGTGTCTTGCTCAAGGACACAACGGACGTGATGAGGTTAGTACTAGGTGGGATTTGAACCAGGGCCCCTCGGGTTGCGCACGGCCACTCTCCCACTACGCCACGCCGTCCCATATACGTGTAGGCTGCAAAATGACGCCGGTAAACAACACCAAAAGTTTAAATATTCCATTGAGAATATATAACATTACACACGGCACTCAAAAAGCTGTGAAGTCGCACCGCTTGATGGATTGTTGACGCGTTACCGCTACAGTAGCCAGACGTACTCTTCAACATACGAGTATTAGTATGGTGTGTGAAATGGCACATATTAGCAGACATTTTATCGGGGGTTTTGTTTCGCAATATTATGCAAAACCAATTTTTCTCACCTTTTGGTACCTGTTGATGTGTATTTCGGAACTGCATAAGTCATGAAAATTTGTAGTCCGTGTTCACCACATTGTCGATAAGCGTCTTATTTTTCTCTATCTTCATGTTTTGGGGCATTCATCCTTCGCTGTTTCCATTTCTAATATAAAGTAGTGTAAAGTTCTAATTTATATCTGTCAGTCGACTCGCTATGGAAGCGCTAAAACGTATCGGTGTAGTGTCTGAATCTAATCTAATCTGAATGTAAGACCATGTTCCCAATAACGCCCAACCCTACTCTTGTCCCCCACTACTCTAATTGTGGGAGATAAAGAGAAGACTAGTCTGAATTTTACTCGGTATCGAATCAGAAAGAAAATATGTGGTATCGCTCATCACTAATAGAAGTACTAGAACATTATTTGACCATATTCTGTTTCAAAGCAAGGTCCTCAATGATTGGATGGTTGAATGAGTTTCGATGAGGCTTGATAATGTCAGGCTTGTCCCTGACAGTTTGGTTTTGTTTTAGTTTTTCCTCTGTGTTTGTCTTTGTTTCCTGTCAGCGCTTTTATTTTGGTCATTTCCTGCTTTTCTCCCTGCGCGCTGTTTCCCCTCAGCTGCGGCTGATTGGCACTGGCCACACCTGGCGTCAATCAGCTCGCTCCTATTTAAACCTGCTTTGTCCTCCAGTCAGGGCTGGATTATTGTCACCACTACCTGTCAATGTCATTAATACGTATCGTTGTAGCTGTGTCTACTTCTGTTCACTCTGCTCATGCCATAGTTCCTTCGTGTCACAGTAGGTGTTTTTCTTTCTAGTCTACAGTTAGCCTTTGTGCTAGTTTTTGTTCATAGCCAAGTTTGTTCTCCGCCTTGTGCGCGCTTTTTGTTTGTACCCTTTTGTTTGTTCTTGTTTTAGTGTTAAATTAAATCATGTTTACCTGCACAATGCCTGCCGCCTTCTCTGCATCTTGGGATTCGTCACCAACTCAATGTGACAAATAACCCCCAACTCCAAATCATCCTCTATTTTCAATTTGTATGTTATGATAAACTCATTGTACTCATATTTGAAAAAAATTTGCACAACTCCAAGCACTGTTGTGACAAACTCTCTGACCGAAGAAAACAAATCAATAAAAGACTACCAAAGCCTTTGCACTCTTACCTGTGTCAGACTTAGTGAAAATACTAGCAACTCTACTCTATGTTGCAAATGCATTCCTCCTGAAAAGGGAACCAAAATTGACAATGTTGCGCCCGGGAATTGGTCGGTTCCTGCAAGGCAGGCTGCAAGTCATCTCAGCTGTCCACTTCAGAATGCACAATTACACACTATTATTTATCCTTACTTTAACTGGGAATGTTTCAGGCCTCTCCATGCCCAATCTCCAACCTCAAAAACAGAATGTCCTAATCATCTTTATTATAATCTAAGATTTTACTAACCGCATTTATTTTTAGTTGTCTTCTCCTTGCTCGTTTAAAATGCACCACATGTATTCTATCGTCCTGTGACAAAGATAACCATGTTGTCAAATGTATCTACTTGTTTTGTTTCACACTTTAATGTTGTTAACATCTTGTTTTATCGGTATCAAACAGGGAGGACTGGGCTGGCGTACACTTGGCTCCTTACTGAAAAGGATTTATGGTCATAAAATTATCAATATGACACACGTCCTTGTTTCTGCAGTTGTTTACAAATTCCTTGTGTGAGTTTGTTTGGGGATCTCTAGAGAGTGGAGGAGGAAGACATCACTCGACGACAGGGTTTCCCAAACTGTTATTGGTCCCACCACACTACATGTATATACAGTATATATATATATATATATATATATATATATATATATATATATATATATATATATACATATATATATATATATATATATATATATATATATATATATATATATATATATATATATATATATATATACAACACTTGTTGAAAAATAAACAAGTTATTTAATTATAAATAAAGATTTCTACACATAGAAGTAATCATCAACTTAAAGTGCCCTCTTTGGGGATTGTAATAGAGATCCATCTGGATTCATGAACTTAATTCTAAACATTTCTTCACAAAAAAAAGAAATCTTTAAAATCAATATTTATTGAACATGTCCACAAAAATCTAGCTGTCAACACTGAATATTGCAATGTTGCATTTATTTTCTCAGTTTATGAACTTACATTCATATTTTGTTGAAGTATTATTCATATTTATAAATTATTTTTGAATTGTTGCTATTTTTAGAATATTTTTTAAAAATCTCACGTACCCCTTGGCATACCTTCAAGTACCCCCAGGGGTACGCGTACCCCCATTTGAGAACCACTGTTCTAAGCTCTCGGAAAGGGTAAAAGCACCTATTCCGAACACACTAGTGTGGGATGCAGCCAGTTCGACCTTGCATCTTTGAGGTTGTAGTCTTAAACTTGTTGTTTTTTTTTTCCATTAGTAATTGTGAAACCTTTTTGGCTGGAAATGACAAAAAGTGGTCAAATACTATAAAAAGTTGCATTATCATTTTGATGTTTTTGTTTGTTTGTTTGTTTGTTTGTTTTTACTGGGAAATGCTAATCTTTTCCATTCGAAAAGATGTTTGAAACTTTTGGTTTTCTTTCAACATAACTGGAGTTAGCCACCTCCTCTCACATTTTTTGACACCTCGCTCTTTGAGGAACACTGACCAGAAGCATTCTAAAATCAAATATGCATGCATCGATAAGGATATCAATAACCTAATAACACTTTTGGGGAAATTGTAAAAACAAAACAAAAATTAATAAATATCTCCAAACATGACCTATTGTTCCGATTTCTTGTGTCAGGCACTCAGGCACTCAGCTCTTAATGATCTTTCAGCACTCTATGACTCACATTTTGAGCAAAATACTTATTTTCATTTAAGTATAAACATTCCGCTGTTTCTTCCTGCGTTTATGTACACACAGTCTTAAATCACCAATAAACGTCCCACCATACGCTCCCAGAGGAACAATGTCAGGCTATTTCTGTGCTGGTTTTGTAGATATTTCATTCTGAAAACCCACAGGCTTTTGAATCCTGTTCTTACACAAATGGGAATAAAATGTTTGCAATTCTGCTTATCTTTACTTTGTTTTAATAACAAATTGCTTTGACTGTTGAGGGCATTGAAACAGGAAATCACAACGATGAACTGGAAATCATAATCACATTTTATGACCTGTTAATGTATTTGCTCAACATTTTTAACAGTTTTTGTGTTGTTGATATAATGGCATTTTACTATTTAGTGGCGACTTGTCCAGGCCCGCCTTCCGACCGAATGCAGCTGAGATTGGCTCCAGCACCCCCAGCCGATAGAAATTGGATGGACGGAAGATAATATATACATATTTAACTTAATCTTATTATTATTTTACATATATTACAAACCTGTTTTTGGGAGAACAAAAATGAGGGGGGCGTGGCCTACGGACCTGCAGCAAGGTGGGATGTGCCAGTACCGGCTTCGAGATTAGCGACAGGTGCGTATATGACACAGCTGAGAGTGTTTGTCTGATCACCTGTCGCTCTGTTAAAGGCAGCAATCGGGAAGGAGAAAGAGAGTCGTTGACGGTGGTTGAGGGTGGAGAGCTGGCAGTCGGAGCACGAGCGAGAGTGATAACAGAGATGGAGGAACAACCATTTGTGTGGTCACTCGCGAGATTGACAGACACGAAAGACATTTGCTGAAAAGCATAAAAGAACATTTATTGCAAAATAAGTCATTGTTCGTAAATATTACCAAAGCTGTCATGTCCGTCATTGGTGGTCCATGGAACCCTAAGGAGCAAGACCTCCACAAAAAACAATTATGATAATCATGTTTTTGATATCAATGAAATACGAACTGGTATATTACAATAGAAAACTATCCTATAGCAGCTTGACAATGTCATGTTCTGCATGACAGGGGGAACTTAAAGGCCTACTGAAAGGAGATTTTCTTATTGAAACGGGGATAGCAGGTGCATTCTATGTGTCATACTTCATCATTTCGCGATATTGCCATATATTTGCTGAAAGGATTTAATAGAGAACATCGACGATAAAGTTCGCAACTTTTGGTTGCCAATAAAAAAGCCTTGCCTTTACTGGAAGTAGCAGACGATGTGCGCGTGACGTCACGGGTTGTGGAGCTCCTCACATCCTCACATTGTTTACAATCATAGCCAGCAGCAGCTAGAGCTATTCGGACCGAGAAAGCAACAATTTTCCCATTAATTTGAGCGAGGATGAAAGATTAGTGGATGAGGAAATTTAGAGTGAAGGACTAGAAAGAAAAAAAAAAGTAAAAAAAAAAGGGTGAGAGCAATTCAGATGTTGTTAGACACATCTACTAGGATAATTATGGAAAATCCTTTATCTACCTATTGTGTTACTAGTCTTTTAGTGAGATTATAAAGTACCTGAAAGTCGAAAGGGTGTGGCCACGGGTGTGTTGACGCCAGAGGCTCTGAGGGAAGTCACGCAGCAGCAGCAAAACGGAAGCTCCACTGATGTCTCCGGTAAGAGCTGACTTATTACCACAATTTTCTCATCGAAACCTGCCGGTTGACATTTGGTCGGGATCTATGTTCGCTTGACCGCTCTGATCCATAGTAAAGTTTCATCTTCAGGAATTTTAAACAAGGAAACACCGGCTGTGTTTGTGTGGCTAAAGGCTAAAAGCTTCCCACCTACATCTTTGACTTCTCCATTATTAATTGAACAAATCGCAAAAGATTCAGCAACACAGATGTCCAGAATACTGTTTGATTATGCGATTAAAGCAGACTACTTATAGCTTGGATCGGGCTGGAAAATATTGTCCGCTACAACCCGAGACGTTTTCAACACGACACTTCGCGGGAAATTTAAAAATTGCAATTTAGTAAATTAAAAAGGCCGTATTGGCATGTATTGCGATGTTAATATTTCATCATTGATATATAAACTATCAGACTGCGTGGTCGGTAGTAGTGGGTTTCAGTAGGCCTTTAAGTTGTGTTTCCCCATGGTTCCACCATTATTTTCACTTTGAGACCCTTGTCTTGTTATGTCTGGTTTCTGTTTGCAAATGTATGATTCATCTTCACTCTGGTTTGAAGAAGCGAGACGAGCACCTGTTTTCTATTGCTAATTAGAGTTGTGTTTTAGTGCGAATGTTCCGATCAGGAATTTATGCTGAGATCGGCTAAAACCTAAACCAATACCGTACATTTATTTATGTATTTATGGTATCAATCCAACATTGTTTTAAAAGTAATTTGATTGATTTTATTGATACTAGAAAAATAAGAACATTGGATTTAAGAACAGCGGACTTTTTATACTTTGATACTTTTAATGATTTGGACGTTAACCATCTGTGGCGTCTACGCCATCAGTCCTCAAAACAAGAATGGCGGGTAGCTACGGTGGTCGAGAAAGGTCACATTAAATGCAAACATGACAAGACAATATCATACATTTCAACACAACAACTTTCAGTGACAGCAAGATTGCAAAAGCGGTATCCAAAAAAATACAAATGCCACATCACAATAATTTAAAGCCGCAACGATTGCCACTGGAGTGGAGCAAGTTACAGCGATGGACCCATTTCCTGAGCATAGTATATTAGTATTTTTGAAAAAGTAAAAACAAATTCTTTATGATTGAAAAGCGGTCACATTTCACTTACTTTTCCAACTTTGTTCATCACACCGTTTTTAAAGGGGAACATTATCACAATTTCAGAAGGGTTAAAACCCATAAAGATCAGTTCCCAGTGGCTTATTTTATTTTTCGAAGTGTTCCCAAAAATTTACCCGTCCCGCAATATCCCGAAAAACGGCTTCAAAGTGCCTGATTTTATCCGTCGCTATATCCACCCGTCCATTATCCTGTGACGTCACGGCGTGACCACACAGAAACAAACACGGTAGATAGCACAGAAAGGTATTGCGATATTAGCTCGGATTCAGACTCGGATTTCAGCGCCGTAAGCGATTCAACAGATTATGCATGTAATGAAACGGGTGGTTGGAGTATGGAGGCAGGTAGCGAAAGCGAAATTGAAGCAGAAACTGAAGCTATTGAGCCATATCACGACAGACAGCGGCACGGGAGGAAGAGAGGACAAATTCAGCGATCGCCTTCTAACCAACGATTGGTATGTATTTGTTTGGCATTAAATGTGGGTGGAGGGAAAGGCTGGATGCAAAAATAGTGTCAGGCTTTCCCCGACAGTTTGTCTATGTTTTAGTTTTTTCCTCTGCATTTGACTGTTTCCTCTGTGTTTAGTATCTCCTGTCCTTAGTTCCTCTCTAGTGCTCTTATTTTGTCAGCTTCCTGTCTTGTTCCCCGAGTGCTGTGTTTCCCGTCAGCTACGGCTGATTGGCACCTGGCCACACCTGTTGCCAATCAGCCCGTTCCTATTTGTACCTGCTTTGTCTTGTGTCAGTTGCTGGATCATTGTATTGTCTTGTCGATGTCACGTCTAGTCGTCCTTGTGATGTGTTATCGCTCCTGTCGTGTCGTACCTTGTCTTTGCAGCAGAGCGGTGAGCTATATTCAGTTGATGTTTGTAGCTTACTGTTTTTTGTTCCCTGCTTCCGTTTTATTTTTCATTATACAAGTACGACTTCTGTCTGCCCGTTCGCTACCCGCTAGCTTCCACGCTAAGCTCCTGTCGTTATTTTCTAGCTCCCAGGCTGGCTCCTTTTGTTTGATTATCCGCCTCGTGCGCGCTTTGTGTTTGTAACCTTTTGGTTTTGTTTTTGTCTTAGCATTTAATTCCACGCCTGCCTCCATCTCTGCATCTTGGGGTTCGTCACCAAAAAACCCTGACAAATAGCTACAAATGAGGCATAATGATGCAATATGTACATACAGATAGCCTAAATAGCATGTTAGCATCGATTAGCTTGCAGTCATGCCGTGACCAAATATGTCTGATTAGCACACTCCACATAAGTCAATAACATCAACAAAACTCACCTTTGTGCATTCATGCACAACCTTATAAGTTTGGTGGACAAAATGAGACAAAAAAAGAAGTGGCATAAATCATATCCAGGGGGTTTACCTCGCTCGTCTGCGGGAAGAGACTGCCGTCGTCCCTGAATAGCTCGCACTCCGGCAGATTCAGTGGTGGTCTATTTTCCAATATTGGAGATTTCGTTGACTTTATCGTTGGAAATGCATCTGCTTTGAGTGTCGCAGGATATCCACACATTCTTGCCATCTCTGCCGTAGCATAGCTGTCGTCGGTAAAGTGTGTGGAACAAACAAGGAACTTTCGCATTTTTTGAGCACTGGTGCAACTTGAATCTGTCTGTTCGTGTTGTTACACCCTCCGACAACACACCGACGAGGCATGATGTCTCCAAGATACGGGAAAACAGTCGAAAAAATGGAAAATAACAGAGCTGATTTGACTTGGTGCGTGTAATAAGATTGAGAAAATGGCGGATTGCTTCATGTTGTGACGTCACAGGTGAAAGGTCATCGCTCGACAGACAATCAATTGAAACGCGTTTAAAGGGGAACATTATCACCAAACCTATGCAAGCGTCAATATATACCTTGATGTTGCAGAAAAAAGACCATGTATTTTTTTAACCGATTTCCGAACTCTAAATGGGTGAATTTTGGCGAATTAAACGCCTTTCTGTTTATCGGTCTCGTAGCGATGACGTCAGAACGTGACGTCACCGAGGTAATACACATTACAAACACCAGGACTCAGCTCTGTTATTTTCCGTTTTTTCGACTATTTTTTGGAACTTTGGAGACATCATGCCTCGTCGGTGTGTTGTCGGAGGGTGTAACAACACTAACAGGGAGGGATTCAAGTTGCGCCACTGGCCCGAAGATGTAAAAGTGTCTGCCGCCAGACCCCCATTGAATGTGCCAGAGTGTCTCCACATTTTACCGGCGATGCTAAGGCAGACATGGCACAGAGATGTATGGATAACCTGCAGATGCATTTGCAACGATTAGGTCAACTAAATCACAAAGGTGACTTTTGTTGATGTTGTTGACTTATGTGCTAATCAGACATATTTGGTCGCAGCATGACTGCCAGCTAATTGATGCTAACATGCTACGCTAATCGATGCTAACATGCTATTTACGCTAGCTGTATGTACATTTGAAACTAAATACCCACATTTAATGCGAAACAAACACTTACCAATCAACATATTTAAGTTGCTCCAGTGTCACAAGATGCGAAAGTCCTGATCGTCTGGTCCGCACATTTTACCGGCAATGCTAATAAGGCAGCCATGCTATGGGCCACTTCATTAGGTACACCCATGCTATGGCGGAATAGCGTCAATAGCTATTCGCTTAATAGCTTCAGTTTCTTCTTCAATTTCGTTTTCGCTATCTGCCTCCATACTCCGACCATCTGTTTCAATACATGCGTAATCTGTTGAATCGCTTAAACCGCTGAAATCCGAGTCTGAATCCGAGCTAATGTCGCTATATCTTGCTGTGGTAACCGCCATGTTGTTTGTATTGGCAGCCCTGTATGACGTCACAGGGAAATGGACAGTCGCATCGCAAATAGCGAAAATCAAGAACTTTAAAGCTTTTTTTAGGGATATTCCGGGAGGTGTAACATTTTGAAAAAAACTTTGAAAAATAAAACAAGCCACTGGGAACTGATTTTTATTGTTTTTAACCCTTTTGAAATTGTTATAATGTTCCCCTTTAAATCGCCAAATTCACCCTTTTAGAGTTCGGAAATCAGTTAAAAAACATATGGTCTTTTTTCTGCAACATCAAGGTATATATTGACGCTTACATAGGTCTGGTGATAATGTTCCCCTTTAACTTTCCGTCTCAGGAAGTCGGTGAGTGGGCGATACTTTGCCCAAATTTGTAAATCATTCATTTTGAGTCACTTGGACTATTGCTCGACGGTATAGTCATCCACGGCCAAATTAAATCTTGTTCAATTACAGATTGCTCAAAACAGAGCTGCTGGAGTTGTTCTGGGCTGTTCCACTAGTACTAGTATTGATAAGATGCATTGTAGCCTCTCACTGCTCATTTTTGAGCAAAGGTTTTCTTCAGGTTTGGCAACATTTTTATGTTGCGTTGCTTACTCAAAAATTCTCTCATTTTTGTTTGACTAAACTGACTATTGTATTGACGCACAAGATATGCTGTTAATGTTCATGTTGTCATACCTAGTTCAAAAATAAAGTCAATGAAGAAAACAATAGTTTGTAATGTAATAATTTGCCACTCGATAAAAGTCTTAAATTTAAATCAGCCTTTAAGTTTGAGTGCAAAGATATTTACTGGAATGGAAATAACCATAATTGAGGGAATAACCTTAAACTAAACGTCACGTGTTATTTTGTACCAGTGTTGATTTGTCCTGTTGATTTATCCAATTTAATCCTTTGTTTTAAACATATTTTATCCTAATATTGTTATTGATTAACTATCATGTGAACTCATGTAATATAATCATGTGGTTACTTATTTTTATGTTTTTAGCAATGTTTTTAAACTGTTTAGTAATATGTCATGCTTTGTGTGGACCAAGGTAAGAACTAGCTGAACGCCATGGCACTAGATTAGGTAATAGGGATCCTTTTCAGATAAACAAATAAACTTTCATTTCTGGTCCATCTTTGTTTGGTTGTGTTTTGGCTTATAGTTTTTGTGATATGGCTTTATGTTGTTAGGTTGTGGTGTATGCATTTATTGTGAATTTTCTCTGCTGTCGTAGCTGTTTATGAACATGAGAGTAGTAGCAGGTCAAACCACTGCTCATTTAACACTTAATTTTTTGTATGACTTTTTTCATTTTTTGTATTATTTCTACGTTAAAAACAACAGTAAAAGTAGCAGGTAAATCTACACTTAATTCAACCTGAAGAGATGTTGGTTGCACTTCATTTTTGTTATTAATAGTGTATTATTTTTATGTTGAAAAACAAAAGCAGAAGTAGCATGTAAAATCGACTATTAAAGTGTTGGTTGTTGTAGTTGTATTGAAAATTGCTTGATTGTTGAATATGTGAGCAGAAAGTGTTTCCTCTTGCTAATTCAACCTAATGTTGGTTGCACTTTATTCAAGTAAGATATAAATTTATTGGTCATTAATTGTTGATTCGTTAATTGTTTGCATCCATAATTAATGTATATCTAATTCCCTTACAAGAAATAACAGGACTATAGGAATCTTCACCTTCATTGTCCAGTATGCACAATTTTTCACAGTCACACTGATTGATTGTTTTTTGCTGAAAAGTTCCTGAATCGATTTCAACTCACTGAATCATTTCAGGTCCTATCCTTGTAAAAAAAAAAAAATAATACTGTCCCTGAATTGTATTGGCAATCACAAATTCTGAATCGTATCATTGTTAAAACTAATCGTTACACCCCTACTTTTTCTAACCTTTAATCCTCAAAGTATTTTGTAATACTGTTGCACAAATAGTATCAATAATATTGACGGTGGTGTTTTCATTGACTAACCACTAAAATGTTATCTGGCTTGCCTTCAGCACAACGTGTGACGCTCGTACTTTCATTTGTCATCCTTGGGGCCACGCACTGCTGGGGCATGGCGCCAACATCTCAGACAAACCCAGAGGAAGAGAAAGATCTGAATCGATAACTGCAGCCCGCACTCGCAGCGTGTTGTTGAGTCGAGGTGACATTAATTGCCATCATTACTCATTATTAGCACTTGTGATGTCACTGGTGCAGGTGAGGTGCAACAGTGAGTGAAATCATCACTTTGCAGGAGCTGCTCAAGTGATGACTGGGAGCATGACAGGTCTGGATTCATAGCAGCGGACTTGTCAGTACAAAAGATAAATGTGGGACCGACCAGCAGGCGGGTAATTGAGCGTAAGAAGGTAAATATAGGCACAAGAATTGTACACAGGAGAAAAACAGTAGACAGGAAGTTAGTTGTGAGTTTATTAGAAGCATGCACATGCACTTCCATACTCTCAGCATATAAACGGGGAGATGCAAATGCTACAGATTTCTTCAATTAAATATATTGCTGTTACGGTTAGACCATTTTTTTTTTCACGCCAATACCTATAACTTCCTGCTTCGCAAGGCTGATACCAATAGCTGATAGAATTGGCTGTCGTTTTGCAGTCCCAGACCAAAGAAAACTCAAACAAAATCTGGTAAGGATAATCTGTAGCTTTTAGGGATGTTTAAGGCATCGGTCCAGGATCTGTCCCGCCGGTGTCCAAAATCCGGCCCGCGGAAAATCCCAAGTTTAAAATGTATATATATATATATATATATTAGAGGTGTGGGAAAAAATCGACCCAAATACGAATCGAATCAAATACGTTGTGCGATTCAGAATCGATTCTCCCTTTTTGTATTTAATTTTTATTTTATTTTATTTTTTTATTTTATTTCTTATCAATCCAACAAACCACTACACAGCAATACCATAACAATGCAATCCAATTCCAAAACCAAACCTGACCCAGCAACACTCAGAACTGCAACAAACAGAGAAATTGAGAAGACACAAACCCCGACACAGAACAAACCAAAAGTAGTGAAACAAAAATGAATATTATCAACAACAGTATCAATATTAGTTATAATTTCAGCATAGCAGTAATTAAAAATCCCTCATTGACTTTATCATTAGACATGTATAAAAATAAAAAAAAAGAACAATAGTTTCACAGTGGCTTACACTTGCATCGCATCTCATAAGCTTGACAACACACTGTGTTCAATGTTTTCACAAAGATAACAAAAGGCATATTTTTCGTTCGTTTAATAGTTAAAACAAATGTACGTTATTGCAATCAGTTGATAAAACATTGTTTTTTATAATTATAAAAGTGCAAAGGACGTCGAGTGGGTCTGACATAATATTGTGAAAATCCAGTCCATAGTGGCTCTAACATAGTGGTGAGAGTCCAGTCCATAGTGGGGCCAGCAGGAGACCATCCCGAGCGGAGATGGGTCAGCAGCGCAGAGATGTCCCCAACCGATGCACAGGCGAGCAGTC
Source organism: Nerophis ophidion (assembly GCF_033978795.1). Lineage (NCBI taxonomy): Eukaryota > Metazoa > Chordata > Actinopteri > Syngnathiformes > Syngnathidae > Nerophis > Nerophis ophidion. The sequence continues at coordinate 58,114,985 of NC_084617.1, read as the reverse complement.
CACCCCGGGTCCCGACTCTGGACAGCCAGCACTTCATCCATGGCCACCGGACCTGTGACCCCCCTCTCCCTCCCCAGAGAACAGTTGATCTGCTGTTTCTTTTCTTTTCACCTCTGTCCCCATCTCCCTTGTGTATATATATATATATATATATATATATATATATATATATATATATATATATATATATATATATATATATATATATATCCATCCATCATCATCCATCATCTTCCGCTTATCCGAGGTCGGGTCGCGGGGGCAACAGCCTAAGCAGGGAAACCCAGACTTCCCTCTCCCCAGCCACTTCGTCTAGCTCTTCCCAGGGGATCCCGAGGCGTTCCCAGGCCAGCCGGGAGACATAGTCTTCCCAACGTGTCCTGGGTCTTCCCCGTGGCCTCCTACCGTTCGGGTGGCATTCTGACCAGATGCCCGAACCACCTCATCTGGCTCCTCTCGATGTGAAGGAGCAGCGGCTTTACTTTGAGTTCCTCCCGGATGGCAGAGCTTCTCACCCTATCTCTAAGGGAGAGCCCCGCCACACGGCGGAGGAAACTCATTTCGGCCGCTTGTACCCGTGATCTTTTCCTTTCGGTCATGACTCAAAGCTCATGACCATAGGTGAGGATGGGAACGTAGATCGACCGGTAAATTGAGAGCTTTGCCTTCCGGCTCAGCTCCTTCTTCACCACAACGGATCGGTACAACGTCCGCATTACTGAAGACGCCGCACCGATCCGCCTGTCGATCTCACGATCCACTCTTCCCTCACTCGTGAACAAGACTCCGAGGTACTTGAACTCCTCCACTTGGGGCAGGGTCTCCTCCCCAACCCGGAGATGGCACTCCACCCTTTTCCGGGCGAGAACCATGGACTCGGACTTGGAGGTGCTGATTCTCATTCCGGTCGCTTCACACTAGGCTGCGAACCGATCCAGCGAGAGCTGAAGATCCCGGTCAGATATATATATATATATATATAATGTATATATATGCTCCCCTCACCCTGAGAGGTGAGGGGAGCCGTGAGCAATAGTTAAAGTCTTGTTCTTAGTGTTACCAAACATTTTTTGGGGTCATTATTGTTTCTTTTTTACAAATCATTTAAAATTGCTTGTTCGGTGGCCTTGTGGATAGAGTGTCTGCCCTGAGATTGGTAGGTTTTGAGTTCAAACCCCGGCCGAGTCATACCAAAGACTATAAAAATGGGACCCATTACCTCCCTGCTTGGCACTCAGCATCTAGGGTTGGAATTGGGAGTTAAATCACCAAATGATTCCCGAGCGTGGCAACCGCTGCTGCTCACTGCTCTTCTCACCTCCCAGGGGGTGAACATGGGGATGGGTCAAATGCAGAAGATAATTCTAGGTGTGGTGACTATCATTGGGACTCAAACTAACATAACTTTGCCTTATTGGAGCTTTTTTCTTGTTTGTTTGTTTTTCGGGTTTTAAAGCTATTTTTACTGGTGTGACTTCATAATTACTAATATTGGTTCAAAATCTTTCATGCAACCCTAATAGTTTTAAAATAATGTTCTCAACCAAGGTTTTGCAAACTTTATTATTAAAAGACACATTATGTGGTGTCTTCCACGAAAGAAAACTAGTATAGAGCCGCAAAACGTAACACGGCTTATAACCTTTCAAGACTTTTCATTATTTTGTGATTTTTTTACTTTACAGGAAAAGCAGTCAGTCCATGAAAAACTAAATTATTTTTTATTTTCTCTTTTTGACAAATATTCATGTTTAGCTTACTCTCAAGAGGTTGCACACTTGAGAAGCTAAACTGAACACACAGGGTTCTAGTCTCTTTTACTTGCCTTCCTTGCACCTCAGAACTCAGAGTTCACGGCCTCACAGACAGTCATAAATGATATAACTCTTTAAAAATGCAAACTTTTCTCAGTCCGGGGTTAAAAAAAATCGGAGGAAACCAAAACAAAAAGGCAGAGGAGCCACTTGTGGCTCCAGGGCCGCTGGTTGCAGACCTCCGTTCCAACCGCATCCACTTGCTGTCAAAGTCAGCGTACATAAAGATAAAGATAGTTAAAAATGATTTTTCAAAAGCCCGATCACCAAAACCCACTAAAAAACAGATTTGGTACTGTAGCTTTTTCAAATAATGGCGTGACAACGTTTGTACACAGTGAGTGTTTGCACACAATGGCAGGTGTGACCAGTTTTTATAGATTGCAGGATTAAGTGTAATCAAGATGATGTCAAATTCCATTTTATATTTTTATTATGCCTTCCATTGTTTGCTGTCTGTTGCACTTCACAATCTTGCAATCAGTAAGATTGCTGTTGCATTTCAAACATTTTCATATTCATGACTGCTCAATAGTCATTAAATGGTCTTTTTTTTTTTCACTACAAAAATTGGAAAATCTCACAAGCTCACCTAATACATATTTCTAATTTCTAGTTAAAATATCTAAACAAACTTAATGAAAGTCACAATTCTCTGAATAGTAATTTTTCAGTGACACATAAGAACTTGTTTTTTAGGCAATCTATCTTCTGAAGGAAAAAAGGTTTGTTATAAGACATAAAACTTCATAATAGTAAGAATAGCTAATTGTGAGTTTTAATTGCTCATTTCTAGTGCACTTTTACTGTTTTAAAGCTTAAATATAATTACTTATTTCCAGAAACTTTACCAAGAAAATGTTGACTTATTTCATTGGCAGATGTGTTTCCTTACAACAAGCAAAAACAACTCGTATTAATTTTTCTTTTACACTTTTTAAGAGGAAAATAGACTCCAGTGAACAGCTCACAATTGACCACAACTTCAAGATATTTTGTTTTCTTTTTTATTGAAGTGAAGTGTAAAGTGAAGTGAATTATATTTATATAGCACTTTTCTCTAGTGACACAAAGCGCTTTTACATAGTGAAACCCAATATCTAAGTTAAATTTAAACCAGCGTGAGAGGCACTGGGAGCAGGTGTCTTGCCCAAGGACACAACGGCAGTGACTAGGATGTCATACTTGATCATTTCACGATATTGCCATATTTTTGCTGAGAGGATTTAGTAGAGAACATCGACGCTAAAGGTCACAACTTTTGGTTGCTAATAAAAAAGCCTTGCCTGTACCGGAAGTAGCAGACGGTGTGCGCGTGACGTCACCGGTTGTGGAGCTCCTCACATCCGCACATTGTTTAAAATCATGGCCACCAGCAGCGAGAGCGATTCGGACCGAGAAAGCGACGAGTTCCCCGTTATTTTGAGCGAGAATGAAAGATTTGTGAATGAGGAAAGTGAGAGTGAAGAACTAGAAAAAAATAAAAAAATTAAAAATAAAATAAAAAATTAGACGGCAGAGCGATACAGATGTTATCAGACAAATTTACTAGGATAATTCTGGAAAATTCCTTTTCTGCTTATTGTGTTACTAGTGTTTTATTGTGATTATATGGTCGTACCTGTACAACCTGAAAGTCGGAGGGGTGTGGCCACGGGTCTGGTGACCGTCAGTGTCTCCGAGGGAAGCCACGTTTCTCGACGAGGCGAAGGCAGCCGGTGGGGGGCCAGGCTGAGATTATTTTTTTTTCCCTCCTCCACGGTGGAAGCATCCGACGGTCAGGGGCGGCCGGTGTGAGGAGCCAAGAGAGTCCGCAGCTGCCTCTTTGACAGGTGCAGGAGGAACGACGCAAGCTCTCCGCTCATGTCTACAGTAAGAGCCAACTTATTACCACCATTTTCTCACCGACACCTACCGGTTGACATGTGGTAGGGAACCATGTTCGCTTCACCGCTCTGTTCCATAGTAAAGCTTCACTGTCATCTTTCGGGGAATGTTGCTAAAGGTGGCCGCAATAAACCGCTTCCCACCTACATCTTTCTTCTTTGACGTCTCCATTATTAATTGAACAAATTGCAAAAAATTTAGCAACAAAGATGTCCATAATACTGTGGAATTATGCGATGAAAAGAGACGACTTATTCGTAAACGGTGCTGGACCAACATGTCCTCTATAATGCGTGACGTCACGCGCATGCGTCACCATACCGCGACGTTTTAGCATGATACTTCCGCGCAAAATTTTAAATTGCAATTTAGTAAATTAAACCGGCCGTATTGGCATGTGTTGCAATGTTAATATTTCATCATTGATATATGAACTATCAGACTGTGTGGTCGGTAGTAGTGGGTTTCAGTAGGCCTTTAAAAACATATTTTAGACGCCTTTTGTGAAATCTGAGCCAGTTTACAGTAATATAAAAGCAATCAAATAGCCTTTTTTTAATAGTGGAGTCATGTAATATTTCACAAAAGCTGTCGAATAATCTCCTTACTTTATGCAGTATTATTTTTATTGCAGTTTTTAGTCCAATATAATTTTTCTTTTTTTGTAGAACCCATGTGAACAAATTAAGAGCTATGGTGCTAATTTTGAGATTATCATTGAAGTCACCAGACAATTGTAGTGTAGCTAAGAAATCTGAACAATAAAATTTGATGAACAAAATATGAACTCTCTGATATTGAAAATATAACTTTAAAAATAAGGTATTTTTCATTATTTAAAAAGACAATAGAGATAGAGGAGTCACTTTATATTCAGGGTTGTGTCGTATTCAGTTATTCTAATTTTACTCAAACATGTTGAAGTGGTTTATTTCTTTTCATTTATTTGTTAAAATGCAGACACACAAAAACAATAATTTACAATGTAAAACAAAAACCCATGCAGTAAAAGTTAAGGTCTTGTAAATAATATGACATAAATTAAATACAAAATGGTGGATAAAAGTCACAACAGTGCTTGTTGATTAAGTTCATGTATGAATATCAGAGTAATATATAAAAAATACATTGGGAAATCTATTGGGAAATATTTGGATGGATGCCATAAAAACACATACACAGATATACATCTATTTGCCAAAAGTATTTGGTCACCTGCCTTGACTCACATATGAACTAGAATATGATTGAGTCCACCTTTTGCAGCTATTACAGCTTCAACTCTTCTGGGAAGGCTGTCCACAATGTTGCTTAGTGTGTTTATAGGAATTTTCCACCATTCTTCCAAAAGCGCATTGGTGAGGTCACACACTGATGTTGGTCAAGAAGGCCTGGCGCTCAGTCTCCGTTCTAATTCATCCCAAAGGTGTTTTATCGGATTCAGGTCAGGACTCTGTGCAGGCCAGTCAAGTTCATCCAGACCAGACTCTGTCCTTCATGTCTTTGCGGACCTTGCTTTGTGTACTGATGCACAGTCATGTTGGAAGAGGAAGGGGCCCGCTCCAAACTGTTCCCACAAGGTTGGGGGCATGGAATTGTCCAAAATGTTTTGGTATCCTGGAGCACTCAAAGTCATTTCACTGGAACTAAGGGGCCATGCCCAACTCCTGAAAAACAACCCCACGCCAAATTTCCTTCTCCACCAAATTTTACACTCTGCACAATGCGGTCCAAAATGTAGCGTTCTCCTGGCAACCTCCAAACCCAGACTCTTTCATCAGATTGCCAGATGGAAAAGCGTGATTCGTCACACTGCTATAGAGTCCAGTGGCGACGTGCTTTACACCACTGCATCCGACGCCATGAAGCTCTCTGCGTACTGTACGTGGGCTAATTGGCAGGTCACATGAAGTTTGGAGCTCTGTAGCAACTGACTGTGCCGAAAGTCAGCGATCTCTCTGCACTATGCCCTTCAGCATCCGCTGACCCCTCTCTGTCAGTTTACGTGGCCAACCACTTCGTGGCTGAGTTGCTGTTGTTCCTAAACTCTTCCATTTTCTTATAATAAAGACAACAGTTGACTTTGGAATATTTAGGAGCGTGGACATTTCCCGACTGGATTGTTGCACAGGTGGCATCCTATGACAGTTCCACGCTGGAAATCACTGAGCTCCTGAGAGCGGCCCATTCTTTCACAAATGTTTGTAGAAACAGTCTCCATGCCCAAGTGCTTGATTTTGTACACCAAGTGATTAGGACACCTGATTCTGATCATTTGGATGGGTGGCCAAATACTTGTGGCAATATAGTGTATATTCACATTGAAATTTACATAATACAATAAATGTTTTCCTTTTTAAAAAAAGAAAAAAAAAGAGCAGATGACGACATTCTATCAGAAAAATGTATTTTCCCCAAGTATTCTTTTGAATTAATAAGATTTTGTATGTAAAGTTATGATTGTCAAATAGCAGAAGTACACTATTGCAATACATTTTATGTGGATATATTTAAACATAATATATTGTCAACATACAAAATAACAAACTTTACTCAAAATACATATAAAAATGATTTTCCTGTTATTGGCTTGAATAGAAGACGTGCTTCTACTGCCTTCCAGCGTGTGACGTGTTGTGTTCAATAAGACTCAGGTTCCCAATATCATATTTTCATGCCCTAAAAAGCTACCATATTTATAGGGACCACAGTTGTGTCAAATACCAAGCCAATAAGATCTGGTCTTATTACTGAAGCAAAAGGCTCCGAGTTGCATTTTGTATCTGCATGAAATCGACCCTTTAATCAATAAGATACAAATAGACTGTATGAACATACTGTGCTTTTTTTGTAATGTAAGCTGCGCAGCCATTATTTGTCCTCACAGTTCCACTTTTTTATCAGCCTCTTGCATCTTTAGCGGTCAGCTTGTGGCAATTAAATGCATCCACCTTCTTGTCATGTGTATGCAATCATCAAGTGTTTTTCATGGCGAGTTTTTGAATGAGTGCCAATCATCCACAGTGAGGGCCTCATTGCAGACAAACAAGTCTTCTATTGCATTGCTGGAGTCAAAGCCCTTTTTCATGTTTTTCATGATGGGGCCAATTATTTGGATCCAGTGCAGGCACCGCCACAATTACTGCATGAATACTCTCCGGATAAAACGCACAAAAACAACATCGATAAAGTGTGCCCACTCCACCCACTATTACGCCAACAACATCACATGTACTTTACTCTAACCTAAACTTGACCTTAAAGGGCCTCTCTAATGCTGACAACATTGGAACTTAGACTTAGACAAACTTTACTGATCCACAAAGGAAATTGTTCCACACAGTAGCTCAGTTTCAAATGATGGAAATGATAATGCAGGTATTAAGTAGACTAAAATGTACCATAGTAGCAATATGAAATATAACATATATGTAATATTTACATATTATATATACAGAATATAATATGTACTGATATATTATAGTATTATATACAATTATATTTTTATATAATATATACAATATATAGCAAATCCCAATTACCCTGTACAACATTACAGTATATGTAATAGCTGCAGCAAAAATAAAAAAGGTGTGTCTGTCATATATATATATATATATATATATATATATATATATATATATATATATATATATATATATATATATATATATATATTAGGGCTGCGAATCTTTGGGTGTCCCACGATTCGATTCATTATCGATTCTTGGGGTCGCGATTCGATTATATATCGATTTTTTTCGATTCAACGCGATTCTCGATCCAAAAATGATATTTTTACGATTCAAAATGATTCTGTATTTATTCAATACATGGGATTTCAGCAAGATCAACCACAGTCTGCTGACATGCTAGCAGAGTAGTAGATTTTTTTAATAAAGCTTTTATAATTGTATCGGACAATGTTTTATCAACTGATTGCATTGATGTAAATTTGTTTTAACTATTAAACGAACCAAAAATATGACTTATTTTATCTTTGTGAAAATATTGGACACAGTGTTTTGTCAAGCTTATGAGATGTGATGCAAGTGTAAGCCACTGTGACACTATTGTTCTTTTATTTTATTTTTATAAACGTCTATTGATAATGTCAATGATTGATTTTTAATCACTGCTATGCTGAAATTATAACTAATTTTGATACTCCATCCATCCATTTTCTACCGCTTATTCCCTTTCGGGGTCGCGGGGGGCGCTGGCGCCTATCTCAGCTACAATCGGGCGGAAGGCGGGGTACACCCTGGACAAGTCGCCACCTCATCGCAGGGCCAACACAGATAGACAGACAACATTCACACTCACATTCACACACTAGGGCCAATTTAGTGTTGCCAATCAACCTATCCCCAGGTGCATGTCTTTGGAAGTGGGAGGAAGCCGGGGTACCCGGAGGGAACCCACGCATTCACGGGGAGAACATGCAAACTCCACACAGAAAGATCCCGAGCCTGGATTTGAACCCAGGACTGCAGGACCTTCGTATTGTGAGGCAGACGCACTAACCCCTCTGCCACCGTGAAGCCCTATTTTTGATACTGTTGTTGATAATATTCATTTTTGTTTCACTACTTTTGGTTTGTTCTGTGTCGTGTTTTTGTCTCATTTCAATTGCTCTGTTTATTGCAGTTCTGAGTGTTGCTGGGTCAGGTTTGGTTTTGGAATGGATTGCATTGTCATGGTATTGCTGTGTATTGTTTTGTTGGATTGATAAAAAAAAATAAAAATACAAAAAATCAATCTAAAAAAAATGAGAATCGATTCTGAATCGCACAACGTGAGAATCTCAATTCGTATTCGAATCGATTTTTTTTCCCACACCCCTAATATATATATATATATATATATATATATATATATATATATATATATATATATATATATATATATATATATATATATATATTATACAGTAAATTTCCCCCAAAATTGACACAATAGTGATTTTGGGCTCATTTTCTTGTGAATGTCAGCACATTTTTGAACGGCCATTTTTAGTTCCAAAATGTGGGCCTGCGTCAGCCTGCTGACGTCAACTCAAGAAGACTGGAAGCAATTTACAATTTTGGTTGCATCTTTAATCCGACTCATTTCATTTTTGCACAGAATTGGAAGAAATTAGGAAAATACACTTGTGGAGGGGGGTGGCCTGCAGACCTGCAGCGAATCCGGGTGTGCCAGGACCGGCTTCGAGATCAGCGACAGGTGCCTAGACAGCCCACCTGGGCCTGCTTATCTAATCACCTGTCGCTATGTTAAAAGGCAGCAGCCGGGAAGAGAGAGGGGTGGAGCTGGAGCGAGAGAGAGAGAGAAAGACAGAGACAAACAGACACTTTCTGAAAAGCAACACAGACTGCATCAAAGCCAAAATTAAAAACCTGAAAACTGAAAACCTGAACGTGAACTGTGCTTGGTGGTCAGAGAGAACCCGGAGGAAAGGAACCTCCACAGCCCTTGAGGGGGAAAAGACAAAATCTGCGGATAAATGTTCTGTAAATTACCTGTGTCATGACCTATCCCACAGGTCATGTCTTGCCAGTAGGGATGGACTTCTTCACCCCAGAAGCCGATACGATAACCATCTCGATACACCATCACCAATACGATACAGTAACGATACAATGAAGCCTCTTGCCGATACAATGCATTGCGAGTCACTCCTTTTCTCGATACAATGCGATTCAAAGTTATTTCATAACGATACAACAAAAAACCTTACAAAGGGGTTCAGTTCGATTAGTTGTTTTATTATGCAGTAACATTCGATTCAGAAATGTTTAAGTCTACATCCAGTCTCTTGCCTAAGAAGCTTAACTCTGCCTTACTCTGTTTGAACTTAAAGGTAACATTTCACATTGCTTTTTTTGTGTGGAGCAAACCAATGAGCCCATTTAAACATGACAATTCACTATTTGAAAATTAAATTACATTTTATTATTAGGCAATCCTCTCTGCTTATTATGTTAAACCATTTTGTTTTGACAAAACATAACTGTCATGTCGGGGTCACATCTTTATGCGGGACTTCTCCCAGGAATGCAGAACGGAGAATTCCGGACGGGAGCGTGAAGGTAGGCATGATTTATTGTCCATAAATCGCGTAAAATACGAGACAAGCAAAAAAGGATGCGTGCCGATCGCACGCAGAAGCTAAGGCAAAAAAAAAAAAAAAGCCAGGAAACAGAGAAGCTAAACCTTAGCATGGACTTGAGACAAGCAGTACTCACGAAACATTGGCATGAAACAAAACACTTCCGTATCAGGGTGCATGAAGGAAATAATGAAGCCAGGCCGACTGACCGGCATAGGCAGGCTTAAATAATGCCTCTGACGAGAAACAGGTGAGCGTCCCAAATATCAGAGGCAGATAAAAAAAAAAAAAGCGGCCATGGCAACCAAACCAAACTCAGAGGTGTCACAAACAGGAACCAAAGGAGTCCAAAACTAACAGAAAATACAAAAACAAGATCCGGACCAGGGATCATGACAATAAATTTACAATTAAAAGCTCGGTTGGTAGAGTGGCCATGCCAGCAACTTGAGGGTTGCAGGTTCGATTCCCGCTTCCGCCATCCTAGTTACTGCTGTTGTGTCCTTGGGCAAGACACTTTACCCACCTGCTCCCAGTGTCACCCACACTGCTTTAAATGTAACTTAGATATTGGGTTTCACTATGTAAAGCGCTTTGAGTCACTAGAGAAAAGCGCTATATAAATATAATTCACTAATTGTAGAGGTCACTCTCCACTTCAGTATGAGCAATATGCATGCTCAGTGCAAACAATCATGAATGTTATGCAAAGAAAAATAGTGTCTATTATACTGATATTGACATAAATGTATTTTAGTTGACCAAGTACTGAGTGTGGGAGAGCTATCGCCCAATCAAGGAGAACTCGGTTCAAATCCCAGTCAGGCCAATCAGTAAAACGGAAAGATCCAGTGGGAGGACTTAAAAGTACAGGTTTTTAAATATACTGTATATGTCATTGAGGAAAGAAAACTCATCTGAGGAATACCAAAGATAGCTGAAAGGTTAAATAGCTAACTCCCAGTCAAAGGGGACTGGGTTCAAATCCCAGTCAGATCAATCGGTAACTAGGAAAGCTTCAGCTGTTGAAGTTAATATTTTAAATCAGTGGTTCTCAAATGGGGGTATGCGTACCCCTGGGGGTACTTGAAGGTATGCCAAGGGGTACGTGAGATTTTTTTTTTTAATATTCTAAAAATAGCAACAATTCAAAAATCCTTTATAAATATATTTATTGAATAATACTTCAACAAATTATGAATGTAAGTTCATAAACTGTGAAAAGAAATGCAACAGTGCAATATTCAGTGTTGACAGCTAGATTTTTTTGTGGACATGTTCCATAAATATTGATGTTAAAGATTTATTTTTTTGTGCAGAAATGTTTAGAATTAAGTTCATGAATCCAGATGGATCTCTATTACAATCCCCAAAGAGGGCACTTTAAGTTAATGATTACTTCTATGTGTAGAACTTTTTATTTATAATTGAATCACTTGTTTATTTTTCAACAAGTTTTTTGTTATTTTTATATATTTTTTTCCAAATAGTTCAAGAAAGACCACTACAAATGAGCAATATTTTGCACTGTTATACAATTTAATAAATCAGAAACTGATGACTAAGGCTGTATTTCACTTTATCTCTTTTTTTTCAACCAAAAATGCTTTGCACTGATAAGGGCTACTTGAATTAAAAAAAATATTCACAGGGGGTACGTCACTGAAAAAAGGTTGAGAACCACTGGTCGAACACGTTTTGCTTTATTCATTATTGACGTGTTTCATGTTACTTTATGTTGTATATTTTGAAAATATGAGATTTCCAGGTAATTTTATCATCAATCATAAAGCTGGAAATTTGGTTTAATTTTCTCTTTCAGTTTCTATTACGTCTATTTGTACAAACGTATTTGTGTTTCACTTTCTCTTCTGCTCTTACCAAATAGCATTATTTTGGTTTTGAGAGCTGAATGAATTGCTTTGAACATAAAGTATGTCTGTGCTATACATTTGGATTTACCGTTCATGTCATAAATGTCAGTCTTTCCAGATGTGACCCGATGCAAATCTACAAACGTTTACATAAGTCCTTTGTCTTTCCACTAAACTAACTGAATTATATCAAAACACGACTAGCAAACCCTGGAAAACAAACCGTTTTATGTATAATTGGATTTGTTTGTGGTCTATTATCACATTTGTGTTGCCTGTTACGTAACTGAAATATCAATTCGACAAGTGTCATCATAATTACAAGGCGCATATCCTCCCTTGTTTCACTGGAGCTGCACGGCGGATTGATTTCACTTCAATTTTAAAACCTTATATTATAAAAATAAATATGTTTGCAGGGTATTTGTAGTGTAGTGGTAGCCTACAAATGGCTGACAATGACAAAAACACACCACTGTTATTTTTACAGTAAAATCCTGGCGACTGTGCTGCCAGTTGTATCTGCTAGCTGCCTTCACATGATCAAAACAAGATTATTCGGTTTGCTACAAAAAGAAAAAATAATAGTAGGACATGTTGAAGAATTAATCGATTTTAAACTATTATACAAACATCTGGTCTGGTTGAAATATTGTCATGACTTGGACTATGGTTTGGTTTGTTTTCCCGTGGTGCAAAGCGATTGGATCGGACAGGATGTGAATGTAACGGCATCATAAGGTATTACAAAAACAAAGGGTATAAACAAAAGGCGCTCTCAGAGGAGGTACAAACACTTGGCTATGAAAACTAAAACTTGCACTAAGGCCAAATTATGGACAACAAAAACGAAAACACTTACTGTGACTGAGAAAGAGCATGGATCATCGGCATAGATAACATGGGTGTGTAGGAGGTGATAGAGGGGGATGTCGCCAGGCTAACTGCCTGGCAACTGCAGGCTTAAATGGTGATGTGGTGATTGACAACAGATGCACGGGCCCAAGTGAATCAGGTGCGTGAGTCGTGAAAACAGGTGAACTGATTGGTAGTCATGGAAACAAAAACAAACCAGGGTGCGCAAAAAGAGGAACTAATGGAGTCAAAAACAAAACAGAACATGACTAAACAGTACATGATCTCAAAGACATGACAAATATAGAGATGAGGGTCTTTAATTTGACCTGCTGCTGAACTCTGTCTCAAAGTGTAAACATGTGCCCAATGTTTCCTTACCATTATTGCTATGTTGTCTATTACCATTGTAGGTATTTTGTCCATTACCATTGTTGGTTCTTCCTACATTGTTGAAATAAGTTATTGTTACAGTGTAACAATTATTGTTACCTTTGGTAATGCCACCATTATACAACATTTGTTTTATAATCCTTAAACAAAGTAACAGTGAAACTCAATGTATTAATCACGGAATTGAGAACTGGGGGTGGGATTAAATACGTTACCTTCTTCCCACTCCCTTTCAGGCAAAACTGGACCATCATGCTTACATATTGTACATTACCTTTTGCATTATATTCATTTATGTTTTTACGTGTTGTCTACCTTGTACTTTTTTTATGTCATTGCCTGAAATAAATGAATAAATGAAAAGGAAAAAAGTAAAAAAAAGGAAATGAAATAATGTAGTAAGTAGATAAAGGAGAAAAACTAAACATTAAATAACAAATGTGTTGTGTAAAGTATTACAAAATATTTTTTCCACAGAATAAAAAAAAAATCTGTAGAAGTAAACTGAGTTAAAACTCTCTCTCTAATGGTGCTTGTGGTGATCTCAATAGGCAGTAAAGATAAAGGGGTGGGGAAATGGGGGCATCTGCCTTCCTTTGTCCTAAATTCCAGCTCTGCACGCAAGTCCCTAGACAGCCTCAACCCCAGACTAAGATCAACAAGACACACCGCCTGTGTTTGCATTCTGATGACATGTTTACCTGCATCACGTTTGCAAGAATCCTGACAGGCCAGTTTATGGTTGGATTGCAACGGCGAGACCGGGCGACAGGAAAAGGACAGACGCATGTGAATGCCACAATGTGCGTGTAGAGATCGGTATATTGTTTCAGACTCCAGATAGAGACAGCAGAGCGACACAAGTGGCATGAAAACATGAGAGAGCGCGATAGCATCTCTTCAGATGACTTCCTTCTACTGCAGAACACTGCTCGCACTGTGGATGGTCTATGACGGCAGTTAACAAGTCTGTACTGGTTTCCATAATTTTTTGGCTGAAAATAGAACAACAGTGACTTGCGTTTGCAAGGTAGGTTGAAAATCAGCCCAAAATAGCAAGCAGGGCATGTAATTGGTTGGAGGGGGTCAAGGGAAGACAGAAAACCACTTTGTGTCGCACGCCGTTATCTTGGAATCACTGGAGACACTGACGGCAAAGGTTGTCCATTTGGAATTGTTTTGTGCAAAATTCAGAGCTTTTACAATATTGTCTTAATGTGAGAATGACATTGTATAACTAAAGAAAAAAACTTGATTTTAGTCTACATTTTTTAGACTTATCAATCAATCAATCAATCAATGTTTATTTATATAGCCCCAAATCACAAATGTCTCAAAGGACTGCACAAATCATTACGACTACAACATCCTCGGAAGAACCCACAAAAGGGCAAGGAAAACTCACACCCAGTGGGCAGGGAGAATTCACATCCAGTGGGACGCCAGTGACAATGCTGACTATGAGAAACCTTGGAGAGGACCTCAGATGTGGGCAACCCCCCCCCCCCCCCTCTAGGGGACCGAAAGCAATGGATGTCGAGCGGGTCTAACATGATACTGTGAAAGTTCAATCCATAGTGGCTCCAAGACAGCAGCGAGAGTCCCGTCCACAGGAAACCATCTCAAGCGGATCAGCAGCGTAGAGATGTCCCCAACCGATACAGGCGAGCGGTCCATCCTGGGTCCCGACGAGCGGTCCATCCTGGGTCTCGACTCTGGACAGCCAGTACTTCATCCATGGTCATCGGACCGGACCCCCTCCACAAGGGAGGGGGGGACATAGGAGAAAGAAAAGAAGCGGCAGATCAACTGGTCTAAAAAGGAGGTCTATTTAAAGGCTAGAGTATACAGATGAGTTTTAAGGTGAGACTTAAATGCTTCTACTGAGGTAGCATCTCGAACTGTTACCGAGAGGGCATTCCAGAGTACTGGAGCCCGAACGGAAAACGCTCTATAGCCCGCAGAGTTTTTTTTAGCTCTAGGAATCACTAATAAGCCGGAATCTTTTGAACGCAGATTTCTTGCCGGGACATACGGTACTTAGACAAACTTTATTGATCCACAAAGGAAATTGTTCCACACAGTCGCTCAGTTACCAAGGATGGAAAGGGTAAGGATGGAAAGGATAATGCAGGTTTAAAGGAGACAAAAAAAATGTACCATAGCAGCAATATAAAATATAACATATGTAATATTCACATATATATATATATATATATATATATATATATGAATGTATAACATATACTGATATATTATATTACTGTATAATATATACAATATATAACAAATCCCAGTTGCCATATACAATATTACAGTATATGTAATATCTGAAGCGAAAAAAATCAATAAATAATTAAAAAAAATAAAAAAATTAAAAAAGGGCAGCTTAGATCGAGGAGAAAATATGCATTATAAACAAAGAGAGGTAGATAACATACAATTGTGGTCTAGCTAATATTCTTTTATCCTATTGGTTATGCAAAATTTGATTTAGTTCTATTTCTGAATGAATGAATGCATGGTTTATTGTGAGCCATGCAACAAAACAAAAGAATGACATAAAATACAAAAGAAATATATATATACATTATATTTACACCTACATTGTAAACATTACATGTGACTAATCTTTTGTAGATTTCAAGATTGGCTCAAAAAGGATTGGGAAGAAGTAAACTTATTAGGTCCCACCCCTATACATATACAATATATATATACAATATATAATGCAATAATACATATAATATGATTTCAAAATCGGAATCAGAAATACTTTATTAATCTCAGAGGGAAATTAAAATTTTCAGCACAATCCCATTCAAGATCAGACAAAAATTACAGGGAGACGGAACAGGATCGTAGGGGGAGTGAGAAAAAATTAAAAAAATTAAAAAATAATAATTATAATAAATAATAATAAAACAATATGTATTATTTATTTACTGTATATCCATTCTATTTTATATGTTTATTCATCTTCATATGTCTCATTTGTATTTTATTCTTTATCATGGTTCCTTACTGTTTTACAAGTTTTATTATTTTTATTTTCCAACATTCCTCAGATGAGCCATCTGCCCCAAGGGTTATCGGCCGTGCTTTGGGGTCGCTTTTGTGTCAGCGTCCTGGTGGCCATGGTCTGATGACCTCCTGGTGCAGATGGCTCCTGTGATAGTGTTTACTCACATGTCTCCTCTGTACTCAGCCGTGCAATCATTTGTCCAAATAGTTGCATATGTGTGTATGTTGTGTGTTTGTGTTTGGTATCTGTGTCCATGCGATAATGGGGGGAAAGGGGCAACGGGGTATTGTTTTTAACTTTGTAAAGCACTTTGCGTTGCATTTCTTTTAAGTATGAAAGAAGTTTTATAAATAAAGTTTGATTTATTGATTGATTAATACGTATTTGATATGCTTTGGTGTAAATTGTGAACACACTTTTCCCCAGGGTCACTGTTCTAACTCTCTTTCTGAGTATCAAATCAAGTCAAATCAAACTTTATTTATCTATTTATATAACAATCTTCATACATAGGCAAGTGGCAAACACAAATCCAATCCAATCCAATGTATTCTTATAGCACATTTCAGAAAACAATAAGAGTTTCATAAAGTGCCTCATTGCAGTTAAAACATACATTAGATGCAGGGTAAAACCAAGGACAGTCAAGTGTTAAAAGACATTTAACTAAAAAGAAAATAAATACATAAAATTCATAAAAGGCAATAAAATAGACTAAGGGACAAATGGTATAAAATGGATGAATGGAAGATCACAACTCTCATGCTGGTTTAAAAACCAAGGAGTAAAAATGCATTTTAATAGGTGATTTAAAACTCATAGAGAGACGTCCAAATATCCAACCATCCATTTTTACAGATTGTCCCTCTCAAGGTTGCAGGGGTGGCTGGAGTCTATCATATCATTCCAAAGTTTCGGAGCCACAGCAGAAAACGCTCAATCCCCTATGGATTTTACCTGAGTTTTTGGGATGACAAGGAGAAATTGATCAGCTGACCTTTAAAGACTTTGTGGGGGTGTAGATTTTTAGAATGTCTGAAATACATTTTGGAGATTTAAAAACAACAATAACGTTTTGAAATGAATTCTAGAATGAACAAAGTGCCAGTGAAAGAATGCTAAAATGGGGGTTCTGTACAAAAAGCACAAAGGGAGAAGAGGGCGCAAATACACACACACACACACACACACACAGCACTATTGAAAACCAAACAAAAACAAAACATGGCAAAACAAAACAAACAATAACAAAACATGGCATGGCACTGAGGATTTGAAGAAAATACCACCTTTGAGGCACCCACACTGGAGAATAACTAAAATTAACGGCATCTATAAAATAATATAAAACATGATCAAATATATGTAAAAATAAAATACAAAATAATACAAATAGTTTAATAATAAGTTAATAAACATGTCACATTGACAGAATAAGTGTAATAATATTATTAATAAGGATAAAAAAACAACACAATATATATATCCTTTTTTTTAAATGTAGGAGTTTAACATGATCAGTGAAAAGCCTGATAAAAAGGTGTGACTTTAGCTTTTTTTTTTTCTTCTTTTTTTTTTTTCTGATCGGTCTCTGCAGTCCCGAGGCTCTCTGGCAAGCTATTCCACAGGTGGGGGCCATAGTGGCTAAATGCCGCCTCACCATGGGGCTCTGTTCTGGTACTTGGTGAAGATAAAAAGGCCAGTGCCAGAAGATCTCAGGATCTTCGAGTGATGATACGGCAAAGGTAGGTCAGAGCAGGGGCACGTGCCCCAGTGTTGATCTGCAGTGCCCCAGCAAAAATTTCACCAATAAAAAAAAAACGCTTCAGAGTTTTAAGTCTACATAACGTAGACAACAGCGCACATACGACTTAGTATGGTAATTGATTGCTACTGTATTCATTCCACGAAACAATGAGCACATGGCTACTTAATATGGTAATTTATTCACGTGTGGATCGAGACTTCGGTTGAGAGAAAGAGAGAGAGAGAGAGAGAAAGAGAGAGAGAGAGAGAGAGAGAGAGAGAGAGAGAGAGAGAGAGAGAAAGAGAGAGAGAGAGAGAGAGAGAGAGGCAATGAGAATCACTGCTGAGGTAGGTAACGTTAGCCAACAACAATTTGTTAATTATATCATTTTGATTTTGATTTGACTCAAACTGTAACTCCTAGATGGATATCAGAAAGTTATTCGCCCGCAGCAGAGAAGAAGCAGCAAGAAGGAGAGATGTAAGTGAAGTCCTAGCTAGTTAGGCAACATCATTGTCTTAAGTTGATGCTAAGTTAGCTAACGTTATTCCTTGTAGCAAGACAAACATATTCATTTGCTGTACGAGCTGTCGGGGGAATTTTCAATCAACATGAAACATAATGTTGGTTATTGTCTGCTGGTTCTGCATCAATGATGATTTGGAGTAAGCATGTGTGAGTTGAGTGCGTCTCAAATGGTTTATCTTCAGGAAGAAAAACATTTTTCCATATCATCAAGTCGCGAGTCACATTTTTAAATCATTCAAGTTTATTTCACAGAAAAATAGCACAGTAGACTTGTCTTGTTAATCGGTGTGACTTTGACTAAAATAATCTTGTTTTGTCACCAGAAAAATGGCTACAGCTAAAGCATCTGGTTTAATGTCAAAACCTGCTATATGGTAAATGAGTTGTACTTACAAACCCCGTTTCCATATGAGTTGGGAAATTGTGTTAGATGTCAATTTAAACGAAATACAATGATTTGCAAATCATTTTCGACCCATATTCAGTTGAATGTGCTACAAATACAACGTATTTTATGTTCAAATAGGGGTTTGTACATACAGGTTTTGGAACAACATTTGCTGCCATTTAAGCGATGTATTTTTCATGGACGCCCCTGCTTATTTCAGCAAGCCAATGCCAAGCTACATTCAGCACGTGTTACAACAGCGTGGCTTCGCAAAAAAATAGTGCGCATACTTTCCTGGCCCGCTGGCAGTCCAGACCTGTCTCCCATCAAAAATGTGTGGCGCAATATGAAGCGTAAAATACGACAGCAGAGACCGCGGACTGTTGAACGACTGAAGCTCTACATTAAACAAGAATGGGAAAGAATTCCACGTTCGAAGCTTCAACAATAAGTTTCCAAACGTTTATTGAGTGAACATGCTCTTTCTCATCTACTTTGGCACTTGTTGCAGCAATGAAATTATAAGTTAAATATTATTTGCAAAAACAAAAAAAATAAAGTTCATGAGTTTGAACATCTAAGATCTTGTCTTTGTAGTGCATTCAGTTGAATATGAGTTGAAAGGGATTTGCAAATCATTGTATTCCGTTTATATTCACATCCAACACAATTTCCCAACTCATATGGAAACGGGTTTGTACATAGTTTGTTTCTACCTTCAAGGTACTCAAAGCGCTTTGACACTATTTCCGCATTCACCCATTCACACACACATTCACACACTGATGGCTGGCGCTGCTATACAAGGCCCTAACCACGACCCATCAGGAGCAAGGGTGAAGTGTCTTGGATGGGACTAGGATGGCAGAAGCTGGGGATCGAACCAGGAACCCTCACGTTGCTGGTACGGCTGCTCTACCAACCCAGCCAAGCCACCCCCCACCCCATGTCATATCGTCATATTTTCTCTATTGGTTTCCTCTTATTTCTGTTCACTTCTCGTCTGGCTACACCACTCTGGCCTAAGCACTGTTTTCCTCACCTGTCCTGGATTGGCAACCTGAGCACACCTGTTCGTGGTTACCAATCAGGCAAGAATGTCTATGTCACTGACTGTCTGTGTTGCATGCTACCTGTGTAGTCCTGCTTGCTTTGCTGAACATGCACAGCTTGCCCTGCTACACTTTCTTGTGCCATATAAATAAAAGACTCTTACTTTCACATCTCCACTTGTTTCCTGAATATTGAGGTCACATTTACCGCAGCAATGCAGGGGCATGACATGGGATCCGTTATGTGAGGGGTCGTCCTGTCATCATCCATAGTGAATGTTTCAGAATGTTGTGTTATTTTTCCTGTTTAACACTATTATTGTCACGGCGCGGACTCGAACCTGCGTTTCCTCGGCAACTGGAGCTGCCGGCATCTCCGCTGGTAGCGCGCTCAGACACGTCCCTGTTTGCGCTGAGTGCAGCACACCCACGCAGCAACAAGCCTGCAGACAGTCACTAATCAACGCACCTGGCCCTGATGAGAGGGAGCGGCATAAAGACCAGCGGACCCGAGGAACCTTTGCCAGAATGTGGCTCATCTTTTCATGACTTCCCTGTCGTCCGTGATCGTGTTTTGCCTCTCGACATCCATCTGGATTCCTGACTGCCTTCCTCGATCCTCGACCCCTGCTCGGACACGGACTACGCTGCCTCGCTCCTACCCTCGACCCCTCGCCTGTTTACGGACTGCCCCCCCCCCCCTTGATTCGACAAAGGATACAGCCAACACTCACAGACAACAACACCTGCTAACATTTACACTGTTAATTATACACATAGCCTAGACCAGGGGTAGGGAACCTATGGCTCTCGAGACAGATCTTTTGATGACTGCATCTGGATTTCAGATAAATCTTAGCACGATAGGTAATGAATAATCCCGCTGGTAATCACAGTGTTAAAATTAACTTTCAAAATATAAAACTCATGCATTTAAATCCTTCCATCAGTTTTTCTACCGCACCTGTTCAAGAAGTCGAATTAATGGTAAGAAGTTTTTTATTTATTATTGGTTTGCTTCAGAATAACAATGGTATTAAAAAGAATAAGAGACGTATTATACTCTAACAAATGTCGGTCCTACTTAAAAATGCACTTGGAGCCGGTGTTTAAAAAATATTTTACGGCTCTCACGGAAATACATTTTAAAAATATTTGGCTTTCATGACTCTCTCAGCCAAAAAGGTTCCTGACCCCTGGCCTAGACCCATTCACTTAGGGTAGCGTACACACGCCACAAAATCATCAAAGGTTTAGATAAACCTTGTAAACCGCAGTTCTGCCTTTCGGTCCTCTTCCTGTTTTTGGTTTGTCTTTCTGGAGGTTATTCTGAATTCTGTTCTCCTCACCTGGTTGGCAATCAGGAGGCTCACCTGTTCGTAATTTCCAATCAGGAGGGTTAGTTTGCCAGTGTGGTCTTTCTGGAGACGCTGGTTCATTGTTCCAATGATCGTGTTGTGCCTTGTTATGTTTTTGCCTAGCCTACATTAGCTTTTTGTCTCATTTTTGCCAACCAACCAACTGGAAATCTCATGTAAAAAATATACAACTTAAAGTAGCAAACACGTCAATAATGAATAAAGCAATAGTTTTTGATTGATTGATTGATTGATTGATTGAAACTTGTATTAGTAGATTGCACAGTACAGTACATATTCAGTACAATCGACCACTAAATGGTAACACCCGAATAAGTTTCTCAACTTGTTTAAGTCGGGGTCCACGTTGAAATTATTATCATGCGTTGTTTTTTTAGGCTTGGTTGTATTTTGCAGTGTATGATTTTTAGTGTGGGAACATTTGTGTTTTTATTCGATTTAAGTCTTTTAAAATAGCACTGGTTTTAATTCAGAACTACTGCTAAACTATTGCCTTTTAACTCAAATTAAGGTGCCTTGTGTTTTCTATGTGAAATAAATGTACCAAACTAAAGTTCAGCCTCCTCCAGTTTATTCTGGTCACCTGTTTTTGTTATATTATACTTCTGGGTGCTTTTAGTACCCACACCCACTTGGAACTACTACATAATGTTTATCGTTTATATCGTGCAACCCTACTGCAAACTGCACACACAATAATAAAAATTTTGTTACACTAATGCTTTTATGTCTGATGTTTATTACATGCTCTCATTTATTTGCTTATCTTGTCGTCACTACATCATTTGTTTTTATTTGAGCATCTTAGATGTTGTATCTGGGAGAGAGTTCATGCTGCCTTTGTTAGTTTTTGTTTCCATGGGTATTGTTTGTTTGGTTATTTCCAGCAGCCCCTTATCCTCCCTGGCCTCACTGGATCTATGATGACAGTGGGACAATTTTAAACAAAGACGGTGCATTAAATGGAGTCAATTTCTGTCCCCTCAAGGTGGAATTTACATGAATGTACATTATTGGGTGATTATTCCATATGAGTAAACAAACAAACAATGTGTTGAATGGTAATCATCTTAAAGGCTGTATTACAATGCAAAGCCAACTGTTTCCTGCCTGTCTGCACCTTATTTGAGATCCCTAAAAAGTCCAAAAAAAACGAATTCAAACAATAGAGGTACAGTATGGGGGAAATATTTACAAAACTATTTTGTTATTTTCCAAACGAGTCGTTTGAAATTTGAGAAAGTCACATGAACTAATACAGTCGTGGTCAAAAGTTTACATACACTTGTAAAGAACATAATGTCATGGCTGTCTTGAGTTTCCAATAATTTCTACAACTCTTATTTTTTTGCGATAGAGTGATTGGAGCACATTCTTGCTGGTCACAAAAAAACCTTCATTAAGTTTGGTTCTTTTATGAATTTATTATGGGTCTACTGAAAATGTGACCAAATCTGCTGGGTCAAAAGTATACATACAGTAATGTTAATATTTGGTTACATGTCCCCTGGCAAGTTCCACTGCAATAATGCGCTTTTAGTAGCCATCCACGTGCTTCTGGCAAGCTTCTGGTTGAAATTTTGACCACTCCTCTTGACAAAATTGGTGCGGTTCAGCTAAATGTTTAGTTTTTTTGACATGGACTTGTTTCTCCAGCATTGTCCACACGTTTAAGTCAGGACTTTGGGAAAGCCATTCTAAAACCTTAATTCTAGCCTGATTTAGCCATCCCATGGGATTAAAGGCCTCACCTTTTCTCCTCCAAACATATTGCTGCGTATTGTGGCCAAACAGCTTAATTTTTGTTGCATCTGTGTTGTGTTCAGAGAAGGGAAGAAGGCGAAAACCAGGGCAGAACTGCGATTTTCAAGTTTTATTTTAAACCTTTGATGAATACGTGGTGTTTGTATGCTACTCCAAGTGAATGAGTGTGACTATGTGTAGTACTAATAATGCAAATGTTATCAAGGCTTGTTGTCTGTGAGTGTTGGTTGTAATCTGTCCTCAAATCCCGAGGGGCAAGACGATGAGACAGTTCGTGGACAGGCAAGGGGTCGTGGGCAGGAGCGAGGCAGCGTGGTCTGGGTCCGAGCAGGGAGGTCTTGGATCGAGGAGGGCAGTCAGGAATCCGGATGGATATCGAATGACAAGGCTCGATCACGGAAGGCAGGGGAGTCACTGTGAAAACACAAAGGGGCATGAACCAGGGAGACACGGAGAGAGAGAGAGCAAAGCAAAGGCGAAGAAATCACGGGGAGGGGAATGCCAGACGTGATGCTTACGGGAAAATTGGCGACGTTCTGGCAAGGGTTCCTCGGTTCTGCTGGTTTTTATGCTGCTCCCTTTCATCAATCCAGGTGTGTTGATTATTGATTGTGTGTAGGCTCGTTGCTGCGTGGGCATGCTGCGCTCAGCACGAGCGGGGCGTGTCTGAGCGCATCGTCAGCTGAGGTGCCTCTTAGCGCGCTGTCAGTGGAGGCGCCCGCAACTCCAGTAGCCGAGGAAATGCGGGTTCGACTCCGTGTCATGACAATCTGACCACAGACCTTTCCTCCAGAAGGTCTTATCTTTGCCAATGTGATGTCAGATGAAACAAAAATTGAGCTGTTTGGCCACAATACCCAGCAATATGTTTGGAGGAGAAAATGTGAGGCCTTTAATCCCAGGAACACCATTCCTACCGTCAAGCATGGTGGTGGTAATAGTATGCTCTGGGCCTGTTTTGCTGCCAATGGAACTGGTGCTTTACAGGGAGTAAATGGGACAATGAAATAGGAGGATTACCTCCAAATTCTTCAGGACAACCTAAAATCATCAGTTCGGATGTTGGGTCTTGGGCGTAGTTGGGTGTTCCAACAGGACAATAACCCCAAACACATGTCAAAAGTGGGAAAGGAATGGCTAAATCAGGCTAGAATTAAGTTTTTAGAATGGCCTTCCCAAAGTCCTGACTTAAATGTGTGGACAATGCTGAAGAAACATGTCAGAAAACCAACACATTTAGCTGAACTGTGCCAATTTTGTCAAGAGGAGTAGTCAAAAATTCAACCTGAAGCTTGTAGATGGCTACCAAAAGCGTCTTATTTCACTGAAACTTGCCAAGGGACATGTAACTAAATCTTAACATTGCTGTATGTATACTTTTGACCCAGCAAATTTGGTCACATTTTCAGTGGACATATGAAAAATTCATAAAAGAACCAAACTTCATGAATGTTTTTTGTGACCAACAAGTATGTGCTCCAATCACTCTATCACAAAAAATTAAGACTTGTGGAAATTATTGGAAACGCAAGACAGCCATGACAATATGTTCTTTATAAGTGTATGTAAACTTTTGACCACAACTATAATATTTGTATATGTTGTCTCCAAAATTGCAAAAACGGCTGCCAGGGCTCGGATTCATTTTTTTTTCTGCATGAAGGGGTGAGCTTGAAGATGGTCTGTAGAGCAACATCTCTGCAAAATGTCGACCAAAGGACCATCATTACATGTTATGTAGACCGCAAAGAAGTGTTTTAAATGTAGATTTGAAAAAATAATAATGAATCACCCCTTTAACATCTTTTATTGTTTATTTTGTTGCGTGAGAACATTACAAAAGGAACGCTGCTAAACCATGGAACCATTGTAAGAAAATGTATCTTCAGAATGCTTCTTTAATGCCAACAATTTACAGTGACAACTGCCAGACAGGACTTGTTACTGCACCTTTTTAAAAGTCTAAACTGAATCACGCTACAAAGGACATTTACAGGTCTGCATGTCAGCGTGTTGAGTAAATGCTTTTCGCCTTGTATGCTGTGTAAATTTGCTCTCCATCTGTGGTTCCTCAAGCAGGCAGCTGATTCAGTAAAGGCTGAGTTTAAAGACTCACAAAGACAGTGAAACACCATGGAATTTGTTTGTGTATTTTTTTTCCAGGCCTGGGGGAAAATTGGAATTCCTTGAAGTAAATGGATTTGAAAAAAGATCAAATAGGAACATTTTAAAGCAATTTGCATGAGTCGTTTAATGATTACTGGGTCTTTATTGTTATTATTGTGTATTGTTTTAAGATCCTAAAACACGGATATACAGTACATAAATATAAAATTCACAGTTGAAAACATTTGAAAAAAGATTTGGGACCCATTACCTCACTGCTTGGCACTCACCATGAAGGGGTTGGAGTTGTGGGTCCCCTCAGGGTCCCCCTCCCAGGGGGTGAATAAGGGGATGAGTCAGAGGACAAATTTCACCACACCTCGTGGGTGTATAACAATCATTGGTACTTTAACTTTAACCTCCCATTGGTTTTCCCATAGAAATTGATGGAAACTGAAATAATCCGTCTGCGATGAGGTAGCGACTTGTCCAGGGTGTACGCTGCCTTCCGCCCGATTGTAGCTGAGATAGGCACCAGCGCCCCCCCATGACCCCAAAGGGAATAAGCGGTAGAAAATGGATGGATGGATGAAATAATCTGTTCCAGGGTCAAAGTATTACTATCATGAAACCACTCAATGTTCAAATTCACCCAATATCACCCAATATTAAAACAAAGTCAGGCGGTGATCTGGATTGGCCCCAAAATAAAAGCACTTGTTCATTATCCCAATTCGGTACTTTCCTGAATGTTATATGAAAGTCCGCTCATAAATTAAAAATCTGGTCATAACTTTTTAAACTATTAAGTCTTTGTCTGTGTGGATGGAGGCAGGGGTTGCTAGCATACACTCACAGAGAAGTTGAACCTCAGAACGTAAACACACTAAAAATGATCCGGATCAGCACCAAAATACAATGTTTTGTTTCTTATTCATCATTTTATTGACACTTCCTTAAAGGTAGGTGAATATCCGCTCTTAACATTACAAGATATTTTTAGCAGAATGAAAGAAACAAAATGAACACACTTGTTTGTTTCAATTTTATATATATATATATATATATATATATATATATATATATATATATATATATATATATATATATATATATCAATCAATCAATCAATCAATGTTTACTTATATAGCCCTAAATCAATAGTGTCTCAAAGGGCTGCACAAACCACAACACAAACCACAACACAAACCACTACGACATCCTCGGTAGGCCCACATAAGGGCAAGGAAAACTCACACCCAGTGGGACGTCGGTGATAATGATGACTATGAGAACCTTGGAGAGGATGAAAGCAATATATATATATATACATATATATATATCAATCAATCAATCAATCAATGTTTACTTATATAGCCCTAAATCACTAGTGTCTCAAAGGGCTGCACAAACCACAACACAAGCCACTACGACATCCTCGGTAGGCCCACATAAGGGCAAGGAAAACTCACACCCAGTGGGACGTCGGTGATAATGATGACTATGAGAACCTTGGAGAGGAGGAAAGCAATATATATATATATATATATATATATATATATATATATATATATATATATATATATATATATATAGTAGGGCTGTGAATCTTTGGGTGTCCCACGATTCGATTCAATATTGATTCATGGGGTCACGATTCGATAATATATCCATTATTTCGATTCGATTCGTTTCTCGATTCAAAAACGTTTTTTTTTCCCGCTTTAGAAGGATTCTGTCTTCATTCAATACATCGGATTTCAGCAGGATCTACCCCAGTCTGTTGACATGCAAGCAGAGTAGTAGATTTTTGTAAAAAGCTTTTACAATTGTAAAGGACAATGTTTTATCAACTGATTGCAATAATGTAAATGTGTTTTAACTATTAAACGAACCAAAACTATGACTTATTTTATCTTTGTGAAAATATTGGACACAGTGTGTTGTCAAGCTTATGAGATGCGATGCAAGTGTAAGCCACTGTGAGACTTTTTTTTTTTTTTTATAAATGTCTAATGATAATGTCAATGAGGGATTTTTAATCACTGGTATGCTGAAATTATAACTAATATTGATACTGTTGTTGATAATATTCATTTTTGTTTCAATACTTTGTTCTGTGTCGTGTTTGTGTCTCCTCTCAAGTGCTCTGGTTATTGCAGTTCTGAGTGTTGCTGGGGCAATTTTGGTTTTGGAATTGGATTGCATTGTTCAATCAATCAATCAATGTTTATTTATATAGCCCCAAATCACAAATGTCTCAAAGGACTGCACAAATCATTACGACTACAACATCCTCGGAAGAACCCACAAAAGGGCAAGGAAAACTCACACCCAGTGGGCAGGGAGAATTCACATTCAGTGGGACGCCAGCGACAATGCTGACTATGAGAAACCTTGGAGAGGACCTCAGATGTGGGCAACCCCCCCCCTCTAGGGGACCGAAAGCAATGGATGTCGAGCGGGTCCAACATGATACTGCGAAAGTTCAATCCACAGTGGCTCCAAGACAGCAGCGAGAGTCCCGTCCACAGGAAACCATCTCGAGCGGATCAGCAGCGTAGAGATGTCCCCAACCGATACAGGCGAGCGGTCCATCCTGGGTCCCGACGAGCGGTCCATCCTGGGTCTCGACTCTGGACAGCCAGTACTTCATCCATGGTCATCGGACCGGACCCCCTCCACAAGGGAGGGGGGGACATAGGAGAAAGAAAAGAAGCGGCAGATCAACTGGTCTAAAAAGGAGGTCTATTTAAAGGCTAGAGTATACAGATGAGTTTTAAGATGAGACTTAAATGCTTCTACTGAGGTAGCATCTCGAACTGTTACCGGGAGGGCATTCCAGAGTACTGGAGCCCGAACGGAAAACGCTCTATAGCCCGCAGACTTTTTTTGAGCTCTAGGAATCACTAATAAGCCGGAGTCTTTTGAACGCAGATTTCTTGCCGGGACATACGGTACAATACAATCGGCAAGATAGGCTGGAGCTAGACCGTGTAGTATTTTATACGTAAGTAGTAAAACCTTAAAGTCACATCTTAAGTGCACAGGAAGCCAGTGCAGGTGAGCCAGTACAGGCGTAATATGATCAAACTTTCTTGTTCTTGTCAAAAGTCTAGCAGCCGCATTTTGTACCAACTGTAATCTTTTAATGCTAGACATTGGGAGACCCGAAAATAATACGTTACAGTAATCGAGACGAGACGTAACAAACGCATGGATAATGATCTCGGCGTCTTTAGTGGACAAAATGGAGCGAATTTTAGCGATATTACGGAGATGAAAGAAGGCCGTTTTAGTAACGCTTTTAATGTGTGACTCAAAGGAGAGAGTTGGGTCGAAGATAATACCCAGATTTTTTACAGAGTCACCTTGTTTTATTATTTGGTTGTCAAATGTTAAAGTTGTATTATTAAATAGAGGTCGGTGTCTAGCAGGACCGATAATCAGCATTTCCGTTTTTTTGGCATTAAGTTGCAAAAAGTTAGCGGACATCCATTGTTTAATTTCATTAAGACACGCTTCCAACTGACTACAGTCCGGCGTGTTGGTCAGCTTTAGGGGCATGTAAAGTTGGGTGTCATCAGCATAACAGTGAAAGCTAATACCGTATTTGCGTATGACGTCACCTAGCGGCAGCATGTAGATGCTGAAGAGTACAGGGCCAAGGACCGAACCCTGGGGAACTCCACATGTTACCTTAACATAGTCCGAGGTCACACTGTTATAGGAGACGCACTGCATCCTATCAGTAAGATAAGAGTTAAACCATGACAGGGCTGAGTCTGAAATACCAATTCGTATTTTGATACGCTCTAATAAAATATTATGATCGACGGTATCGAAAGCAGCGCTAAGATCGAGGAGCAGCAACATAGATGACGCATCAGAGTCCATCGTTAGCAATAGATCATTAGTCAGTTTTGCGAGGGCTGTCTCAGTCGAGTGATTTGCCCTGAAACCGGATTGAAAGGTTTCACATAGATTGTTAAACGCTAAGTGCTCATTTAGCTGCTCTGCAACAATTTTTTCGAGGATTTTCGAAATAAAGGGAAGGTGAGACACCGGTCGGTAGTTTACCATAAGGTCTGGATCGAGGTTAGGTCTTTTAAGGAGAGGATGAATAACCGCTTTTTTGAATGCAACGGGAACAGTGCCCGAGGAAAGTGATAAGTTTATAATATTTAGCACTGATGGACCTAATAATACAAAAAGCTCCTTGATAAGTTTCCCAGGAAGTGGGTCAAGTAAACATGTTGTTTGTTTTATTCCATTTACACGTTGTAACAATCCTTCTAATGTTATTTCATCAAAACGAGAGAAACTATTTTGGATATTTGCAGTATCCGCTGTATATACAATCGTATCTGTGTTACTATAACCCCGTTGTAGCTGGGACGCATTGTTATGGTATTGCTGTGTAGTGGTTTGTTGGATTGATTAAAATATATATATATATATATATATATATATATATATATATATATATATATATATATATATATAATATATATATATATATATATATATATATATATATGTATATATGTATATATATATATATATATATATATATATATATATATATATATATGTAGGTGTGGGAAAAATCACAAGACTTCTTCGTCTCTACAGAACTGTTTCATGAGGGGTTCCCTCAATCATCAGGAGATTTTAATGGAAGCATTCACATACAATGGTTTATATAGGGCACAGAGTGGGTGGGTACAGGCAGGCGTAGGGTGTGGTGATTGGCTCATGTGTTACCTAGGAGGTGTTTCCGTCTGTGGCGGCATGTTGAAATGATTTCACTGCGCTTGTTGAGGGATGATAGATCTGGATGATATATAATAAACAGTTTCTCTTTTAAGCATAGGTTGCATCTTTTATTACCACTGTTGTAAGGTGTGCTGGATGCAAGAAGTTGCCATGTTATTGAATATTCAACATTATTGTCTTTGAGGTTCCAAATGTGTTTGCTGAGTTCTGTAGAATTCCGCAAAGTCTGGTTTCTAAAGGAGGCCTTGTGATTATTCCATCTGGTTTTGAACGCTCCTTCGGTTAATCCTACGTACGTGTCGGATGTGTTAATGTCCTTGCGTGTTACCTTTGCTTGGTAAACGACTGATGTCTGTAAGCACCCTCCGTTGAGAGGGCAATCAGGTTTCTTGCAACAGTTACATTCCTTATTGGTTTCAGAGTCGTTTAGTCTGGGAGTAGGCAGTCCTTTTGCAATTGCTTTGTTGTGGTTTGAAATGATTTGTTGTATGTTATTCATACAGCTGTAGCTCAATTTAATGTTGTTCTTGTTGAATATTTTTCTTAGGGTGTTGCCTTTGGGGAAGTGTTTGTCGATCAGAGTGAGGAACTTGCGGCCGATGTTGGTTGAGACGTTTTTGCTGAATGGCGGATTGTACCAGATGATGTTGTTTCGTTTTCTGCTCTTTTTTGGTTGGTTTCCTGGAGTGGGTTCATAGGTGAGGGTGAAGTTGTATCCGCTTTCATCAAGTGCTTTCTGGTACAGGGGGGGTTGCTTTGTCGAATTCAGCTTTGCTAGATGACAGCATCGATAGCCTTTTATTAATTCCGGTAGGTATTCTTTTCGTGGTGGTGGGTGGGTGGTTGCTGTCATGGTGCACGTATTGGAGTGTTGTGTTGGGTTTCGTGAATGGTTGGTAGCTGTTATTTCTCAGGTTGAAAGTGTACCCACCCACTCTGTGCCCTATACAAACCATTGTATGTAAATGCTTCCATTAAAATCTCCTGATGATTGAGGGAACCCCTCATGAAACAGTTCTGTAGAGACGAAGTAGTCTTGTGATTTTTCCCACACCTACATATTGCGCTCTACCACGGTATCGAGCACTATTCTCTGGATAATCCAATCAAGATATATATATATATATATATATATATATTTTTTTTTTTTTTTTTTTTTTTTTGTTTGTTTTTGTTTTTTTGTTTTTTTTTTTTTTTTTTTATTAAAAAAAAAAGAATCGACTTTTTAAAAATTAGAATCGATTCTGAATCGCACAACATAAACGATTCGAATTGATTTTTTTCCCACACCCCTAATATATATATATACATATATATATATATATATATATACCCCTAATATACCCCTAATATATATATATAAATATATATATATATATATATATATATATATATATATATATATATAAATATATATATATATATATATATATATATATATATATATATATATATATATATATATATAAAATACAGGCCAAAAGTTTTGGACACAGCTTCTCATTCAAAGCGTTTTTTTTTTTTTTATGAATATTCACATTGTAGATTGTCACTGAATGCATCACAACTATGAATGAACACATGTGGAGTTATGTACTTGACAAATTAGATGAAATAACTGAAAACAAGTTTCTTCAAAATGGCTACCCTTTGCTCTGATTACTGCTTTGCACACTCTTGGCATTCTCCGGATGAGCTTCAAGAGGTAGTCGCCTGAAATGGTTTTCACTTCAAATGTGTGCCTTATCGGGGTTGATTAGTGGAATTTCTTGCTTTATCAATTGGGTTCGGGCCATCAGTTGTGTTGTGAATGAGGAAGGTGTATCCAAACTTTTGGCATGTACTATATATCAAGGTGAAAAGTCTAATCAAGTGACTGTTCTCTACTCAAACCCACTACTACCGACCACGCAGTCTGATAGTTTATGTATCAATGATGAAATATTAACATTGCAACACATGCCAAATCCGGCCTTTTTAGTTTACTAAATTGCAATTTTGAATTTCCGGCGAAGTGTCGTGTTGAAAACGTCACGGAATGATGACGCTTATTATGACGGGTGCGTTTGACGTCTCGGGTTGTAGCGGACATTATTTTCCAGCCCGATCCAAGCTATAAGTAGTCTGCTTTAATCACATAATTACACAGTATTCTGGACATCTGTGTTGCTGAATGTTTTGCAATTTGTTCAATTAATAATGGAGAAGTCAAAGTAGAAAGATGGAGGTGGGAAGCTTTAGCCTTTAGCCACACAAACACAGCCGGTGTTTCCTTGTTTAAAATTCCCGGAGGTAAAGCTTTACTATGGATCAGAGCAGTCAAGCGAACATGGATCCCGACTACATGTTGACCGGCAGTTTTCGGTGAGAAAATTGTGGTATAAAGTCGCCTCTTACCGGAGATCAGCGGAGCTTGCGCCATCCATGCAGCTGCGTGACTTCCCTCAGAGACTCTGGCATCAAAACACCCGTGGCCACAACCCTCCAACTTCAGGTACTATTTAATCTCACTAAAACACTAGCAACACAATAGCAGATAAGGGATTTTCCAGAATTATCCTAGTAAATGTGTCT
Organism: Nerophis ophidion; assembly: GCF_033978795.1. NCBI lineage: Eukaryota > Metazoa > Chordata > Actinopteri > Syngnathiformes > Syngnathidae > Nerophis > Nerophis ophidion. The sequence goes on along the minus strand of NC_084617.1, from coordinate 58,082,708 downwards.
AAAAACATCTGAATCGCTCTCACTTGCCCTTGCCTGTTTTTTTTTAAACTTTTTTTTTCTAGTCCTTCACTCTAACTTTCCTCATCCACAAATCTTTCATCCTCGCTCAAATTAATGGGGAAATTGTCGCTTTCTCGGTCCGAATTGTTCTTACTGCTGGTGGCTCACATTGTAAACAATGTGAGGATGTGAGGAGCCCTACAACCCGTGACATCACGTGCACATCGTCTGCGACTTCCGGTGAAAGCAAGGCTTTTTTATTAGCGACCAAAAGTTGCAAACTTTATCGTCGATGTTCTCTACTAAATCCTTTCAGCAAAAATATGGCAATATAGTGAAATGATCAAGTATGACGCATAGAATGGAGCTGATATCCCTGTTTTAATAAGAAAATGTCATTTTAGTAGGCCTTTGAACATAGAAACTAATTACCAGACAGTGATTATGGTGTACCTGTATACCCCTAATACAAACTGTATGTGCTTAATTCCATGCAGATTACTGTACCTAAGAAAAAAAACTATCCTCCTACATCAAGTTGCCCAACTAATGTTGTGGGTGACTAACTGTATTGTAATGAAGATGTATAATTCGTCATACTTGAGTGGCTGCACTTGAGATTTACTTTCCCTAAACAATCACACGTGTCCATTAAGAAGAGGGATTCTACATAAAAGCAGCTCAGAATGACACTGCACAAACCTCCTAAATGTCAACTTATTAAAATGTATATCAACTAAAGTTCGAGCTCGAGGCGTTAGTCTTCTTGCTGCGCCACAAGAAATATTAGCATGTCTTTGATCATGTGACAGGCTTTCAACGATAAAAGAGATTTAGTTGTTGGTGTGTGGTCCGAGAACAAGGCTTTGTCCTGCCAACGTTATATTGTTTGTCCTCAGAGTGACTTGTGTTAGGACAGTGTACAGTACCTCACCCAGGCACCATGTGTAAATGCAGACATATTACAACAGATAATCACATTCCTCCAATTCTGCATCAGATAGTCCTGCTTTTCACCTTTGGCATCATTTACCTGTTTGTTATCCCGCTTAAAAGGTAAATTCGACTCCTAATTGGAATGTGACCCACATCCATCCATTTTCTACCGCTTATTCCATTTGGGGTGGCGGGGGGCGCTGGTGCCTATCTCAGCTACAGTCGGGCGAAAGGCGGGGTACACCCTGGACAAGTCGCCCCCTCATCGCAGTGTGACCCACATCCACACTGCAAATTTTGTATTTAAAATAAGTCCCATCATCAGCAAAAGTTGCTTTTTTTTCTTAATAAGGAATTTTTTTTTTTTTTTTTACAAAAATAAAAATGATCTTATATTAAACAAAGTTCAGTTTCAGTTCAGTGTAATCATTTATATATGACATTTAAAAACAACCCCAGGTGGCCAAGATGCTGTGCAGAACTAAAATTAATTTAGTAATACAGCAATGTGTACATTTTAACACAGCAGGAAGCATAACATACTACTGTAGCAATTATATCTTAATATAAATGCAAAAAGATATAACATAGAAATAATAAAATAATCAAATATGATATATGCATACGATGTATAAAATAAGAAAGGGGCGACCAAGATATTCTCTCTGACTGGATTTGAACACTCGGGAGTAACAATATATTTTTAGCCCATATTTAAACTGGCTCGGGGATTGGGAAGATCTACAACTCCCGTCAAATAATGATGGACTCTCCAGACTAGGAGGATGTTTATTTAGTTGTTTATTTTTGTAGAAAAAAAAGCAGACAAACAGACATGAAACAAAACGATGGTTATTTCAACTGTTCTGGCTTAAGGAAACACTAAAAGAAAACAAGAGTATACATTGTGGTAGCCGTTTCTGTTTAGTTTTTTGGGGTTTTTTTTAGAAAGCGCCCAGAGGAAACAGCATTTAGATACAGAAAAGCACAAAAAAAGCCTTCATCAACAACTAAACATAAAAAAAAAACATGGCTCCAAAGGGCTAAGGATATGTTATTGTGGACTATAAATGATTGGCGTGGACAATGGATGAAGGTCATATTCAGTGATTAATCACAAATGTACACTGGGCAAGCTGATATTGCTGGAACTTCTGTTTGGTGTCGTTCCAATGAGATTTATGAAGACGACTGCCTGAAGAAAACCTGCAAATTTCCACAGTCAGTGATAATATGAGGCTGCATGTCAGGTAATGGTACTGGGGAAATGGCTGTCATTACATCGTCACTAAATTCGCAAGTTTACACTTTTCTTACTGCGTCAATGAAAGGAATGTTAGGATTTGATCAAACATTGAATATAAAAGGGAAGTTAACTTTTGGGGAATTTTGATGATTCACAATCAATATGAAGACATGACGATGTACGTTTGTATGTCTTTTTTTAATGCATTGCCCTGCGATGAGGTGGCGGCTTGTCCACGGTGTACGCCGCCTTCCGCCCGAATGCAGCTGAGATAGGCTCCAGCTGCCCCCTGCGACCCCAAAAGGGACAATCGGTAGAAAATGGATGGATGAATGGATGGATGGATGGATGGATGGATGGATGGATGGATGGATGGGCATTGTAACTCATGAATAAATGTAAATAAAAGCCAGCTTACAGCGGAGCCAATGAGAGGTCTTCTATTCCGCCCATAAAACATAATAGAAAAACATCTAAAAAGCGCCAAAAAAACAAGTTGAATATTAAAGAAGTATTAGTTATATTATTATCATTATAAACTCTAACACAGTCGTAATATTTATAGCGGCGCCGTGATCGCTAGCGCAGTTGGAACACCCAACTCCGCCCAAGACCCAACCGCCGGTCTGATGATTTTAGGTTGTCCTGAAAAATTTGGAGGTAATCCTCCATTTTCATTTTCCTATTTACTCTTTGTAAAGAATCAGTTCCATTGGCAGCAAAATAGGCTCAGAGCGTAATACTACCACCACCATGCTTGACGGTAGGCCTGGTGTATTTGGGATTAAAGGCCTCATTTTTTCTCCTCCGAACACATTGCTGGGTATTGTGGCCAAAGAGCTAAATATTTGCTACAATAATAAGTGTTGTACAAAATATTGGAAACTCAAGACAGTCCAAAGGTACAAAAGACTTTGATTCTGGTGGTCTCTGGTGCCCGCAACCACCCGTTGCCGCTGTCCGCCTGACATGGCCACGGAGTCATAGGATCACGTAATGACAACAATAGGTGGCAAAATGATCGCAGAAATAAATTGAGATATTTCCTCACAAATACTAATATGATAATAAAAAAACATTAAACTTATTGGTAAAAAAAATTTGATTATGGTGTCCTTTCCTCAATCTCTTTTACATTGTTGGAATCAAATGTGGCCGAACCCCAATTTCGGGTGGTAATGGTGGTGGTGAGATGGGGGGTTCAATATTTCTCCCATCGTACCAGAGAATTTTGTTTTTCATGGTCTGAGAGTATTAGAGGTGCATCAACAAATTGTTGAGCAAAGGCTGGTAATATATTTGTACATGGTAATTTTTTGTTTTTTATTTTGTATGTATATAAATTTGCAAACATTTTGGAAATGAAATGTTTACATTGTCATTATGGGGTATTTTCTGTAAAATTTTGAGAACAAAAATGAATTAATTTCCGTTTGGAATATGGCTGTAATATAACAAAATGTGAAAAAAGTGAAGCGCTGTGAAAACTTTCCAGATGCACTGTAAAACCGTACGTCAACAGTTAATAGACAAAAGTGAGCCTAGTACCAACCCCCCCTCTGTGCGTAGGTTGAGGTGGGCCTGGTTGGGGTTTCGGGGGTGTATAATATACCCTGGAATAGTCATGGATGCATGGGGTTCTGGGTAATTGTTATGTTGCGTTTATGTTGTGTTACTGTGAGGATGTTCTCCTGAAATGTGTTTGTCATTCTTGTTTGCTGTGGGTTCACAGTGTGGTGCATATTAGTAAAAGTGTTAAAGTTGTTTATATCACAACCTTCAGTGTAACCTGTATGGCTTTTGAACAAGTATGCCTTGCAATCTCGCACGTGTGACGATAGAAGCAGCGAGATGCATGCGCCCCAGAGGCACGCAGATAGTATGGTGTAAAGGCGGGCGATGACATGTTGTATAGGACGTTAAAAGTAAAGCCATTAAGGCACGCCCTCAATATTGTAGTCAGAATGAAAATCGGAGAATGTTAACCCCGGGTGATGTCCGGGACAGGCACCAAAATCCGGAAACCCCCCGCAGCTGAGCCACATCAGAGTGGCCAAAGTCTGGAGCCGCGGGTTGCCGACCCCTGCTCTATCCTTAAGCCTATTATTAAGTATTTTTCTCAAAAGTTGACATTTTCTAAAGTATTTTATAATTGTTTTAAACTGACGTTACTGTTTATTTAAACTTGAAAAAAAAATAAAACACCAAAGCAGTAAGGAGACCAAAAAAGCAAGGTTTTACTTTGAAAAGTAGAAGCTTGTGGAACACTCCAGACGAGATGTCTTCAGGTTGCAGCAGTACATTCTTGGAATCCAAGAATGCGAAAGACATGAAAAGCATCCTGATTGGCAACCGGTGATAGGTGTGTCCTGATTGCCAATCAAGGATATGTGAGAGAGACAGCGCCCGGACAAGACAAAATATAAAGAAATAAATACAAAAAGGAAGGAAACTAAGTCCAAACTGTCATGTGAGATCATGCCACATTATTATTATGGCCTGCAAACAGTCTATATTATTATTGCTCATACTTTAATTTTCATTATTTTAGTTCCATTTAAACTGCCGCGACTACTGTGAGACGAACCGGCCAACAAACCACCACATATGTTATACCGTTGAAAAAGTCTGGTTCGCGCCGATGGTGGAAATCTAAATTGGGATCATGTTGTGTTACTATGACAACGCTATTCACAAACAAAATAAAATGGACCAATTGAATGGGTACGCACCCTTTGTCTAAGACGAGATGAACCGGTCAAATAACCCCCACATATGTTATACCGTCACAAAGGGTTTCGTTCGCGCCGATGGCCGTATTTTATATTGGGAACATTTTGTGTTACCATGACGACGCCATTCACGAATAAACAACAACATGGGCCAATTGAATGGGTACGTACCTATATTTTGGCAAATATTTCCAGCAGAGATTACCTACTCTTGCAGCTCAGCCATACTTTCACGTAGCTTGGTGCTTAACGTCTCATTTTGTTCACACACGTGTTTACTTTAAGGCTGGCTAAAAAGTTTTGACGTCCAATGTCTGGTTTTGGCTGGATGGCCATCGGAGTGAGGCAAGCGCCATCAGCCTGGCTTTCCTCCATCAAAGCGGCTGGCTTTCACTCTAATTTACCAGAGCGTAGAAGCCCTGAAAATGTTGTTTTCTTTTCAGAATCAGAATCAGACATACTTTATTAATCCCCGAGGGGAAATTAAAATTTTTAGCACAATCCCATTCAAGATCAGACGAACATTACAGGGACACAGAATAGGATCGCTGACGGGTCTTTTGGTGAACAACCTGTCCTTACGGCCACATCTTTTATGCCACTGTCATGTGTTTTCGGTGAAAACGTTGAAACACATGTTCTCTTTCAGTAAATGGCACTTTCATGGAGGTCATGTGTTCCGTTTGGCTTCTGGTGGCCCTCAAATCTAAGAAAGTCAGCTAAATCTCTCATTGACTCCAATGATAGATGTCGAGACGAAAAAACACAAACATTTCTTATTTTCCCACTCGCTCTAACTCGGCCATTTCTCCACTTATCGGAAATCTGAAAACACCGGAAAGTTCCTCAAATATTACTGTTATTATTATTATTATTATTATTTAAGTCACAAACAATTTTTTTTAGTTTTAAAGTTAAAGTACCAATGATTGTGTGGTTAAATTTGTCCTCTGCATTTGACCCATCCCCTTGATTATCCCCTGGGAGGTGAGGGGAGCAGTGGGCAGCAGCTGTGCTGCGCCCGGGAATAATTTTTGGTGATTTAACCCCCAATTTCAAGCCTTGATGCTGAGTGCCAAGCAGGGAGGTAATGGGTCCCACGTTTATAGTCTTTGGTATGACTCGGCCGGGGTTTGAACTCACAACCTACCGATCTCACTAGGCCACTAAGAATTTTAGCTTAGCAAATTTTGCTCCCCTTTTTTTTGCTTGAAATCCGAAAAGTTTCAAGAATGTTTGTTTTTTGCATGACACACGGATGTACAGTGTTATGGAACTGATAGTTTGTGGGAATATAGCTCAGACCAACAAGATTACAATTACGATCCTCAACAACGTCTCCCCTTGAGACGCAAGATATTTATTATGATCACCAAGATAGAGCTAAAAGAATGTACACATTTATTTAGAATGGAACACACATTTATTTTTAAGCTCAGAGGAACAGTATGCGTTTGCTTGTAAAGAGACGGACATTCCAGCCTATTTCTCAGGCCCTCATATTGGCCTTCATCTGAGTCCGTCCCTGTCACAGCCAAAAGCTATTGTACATTAGGTATGTCATAATTAAGGTCACGGTTTGGTTCATTTTGGGTAACGTAAAGAAGTTAAATGCAAAACAATGCCATGCTTTTGTGTTAACACTTGTAATGTTTTAAATTTAACTCAACATGCAAACTGCTAGAAGGTAAAGTTCTAACGAATTGAATATGATAAGTTAATAAATAATACAAAAATGATAGAGCACATAATGGTTTCAAGCTTTGGCTTCTCTTTGGCGCTATCATAAAAACGTACTTTGGCTAGCACTGTATTTGTTTGGATGGTACTCTTGTGAAATGTTTTTATAGCGAGGAACACCTCCTGTCTGTCCTTCAATGTAATCTGTGTGGGAACTTTGTACAAATTTATACCGTACAAAATGGTTAGTATGAAAAAAACTAATCACAGATGACAGCAAAATTATATATAAAAATTTTAGCATGTGCAGCAATCTATGACTTTACACTATGACATCGTATTAAAGGTCATCTTCAATTAAGGAGTTTCATAGTCAAATCTAATTCAACGCCATAGTTGTCTAACAGGGCACTCAACTCGCTTCCCTTGACTTATAGTAGAGTTGTGCAATATAGACGATAAACAATATAAATAATATCAATTTAGGGCGACCATAGAGTTTCTTATAATATCGGTGTATTGTGACAATGCATGCTGTGGAGGTTAATTTGTGTCCTTAATACGAAAGCTTTTTTTTGACACTGAATTTATGTAACAGAATTTTTTTAGTTTGAATTTTGTGAACTGAATTTTTTTACGTCAAATTTTGCTGACAATTTCATTGGAAAAAAATGTTTGTGTTTTAAAATTCTGTGTAGAAAAAATAATTGTTAAAAAATTAATTGTTTAAAAATTCTATGTAAAAAAATGCTTTGTAAAAATACTCAGTGTATACGGTAAATATAGTGTAAAAAAATTGTGTATAAAAATTCAGTGTTTCAAAATTCAGTATCTAAAAATGTGCCGCTTCACTTACTATAATTTTTTTAGTTTGAATTTTGTGAACTGAATTTTTTTATGTCAAATTATGCTGACAATTTCATTAAAAAAAATGTTTCCATCCATCCATCCATCCATTTTCTACCGCTTATTCCCTTTTGGGGTCGCGGGGGGCGCTGGCGCCTATCTCAGCTACAATCGGGCGGAAGGCAGGGTACACCCTGGACAAGTCACCACCTCATCGCAGGGCCAACACAGATAGACAGACAACATTCACACTCACATTCACACACTAGGGCCCATTTAGTGTTGCCAATCAACCTATTCCCAGGTGCATGTGATTTACAATTCCGTGTATAAAAATTCATTGTTAAAAAATTCATTGTATAAAAATTCTATGTAAAAAAAATGCAATGTAAAAATATTCAGTGTATAAATATACAGTGTAAAAAAATTATCTGTATAAAAATTCAGTGTTTCAAAATTCAGTGTCTAAAAATGTGCCGCTTCACTTACTGTATACATTTTTTTACACTGAATTTAAGAACACTGAATTTTCTTTCCATTAAACTGTCAGCATAATTCAATGTAAAAAAATTCAGTTCACAAAATTAAAACGTAAATATGTAATATTTCACAGATAATGATAACTCTGCTATGAATTTGTGATGTATTGTTTTCTCACATTTCTGAGACTTATTTGCAAGTATAAATAATAATGGATTAGATTAATTTAGCGCCTTTTCAGACATTCAAAGAGGTTCACAGAGAAGTGAGAACCCATCATTCATTCACTCCACATTCACACCTGGTGGTGGTAAGCTACATTTGTAGCCACAGCTGGCCTGGGGTAGACTGACGGAAGCATGGCTGCCAGTTTGCGCCTACGACCCCACCGACCACCACCCATCATTCAATCACCAGTGTGAGCGGCACTGGGGTCATGTATCCTTGGGAAGGACACAACGGCAGGGAGAGGTGGGGAGCAGACCTGCAACCCTCAAATTTCTGGCATGGCTGCTTTACCCACCACACCATACCGCCTCCAAAAAATGATAGCAAAAACTTGCATGCAGTTGCAATTCCAAGACGTTACACACACGTTACACACATGGTCTAAACAGAACATGTTTAGACCAAGTTCTGTTGCCTAGTCAGCAACTACTCTTTGCCATTAAGCTGCATCTAGTCTTTTGTTGCACCCTACAAAGTGTTTTGAATGTAAGTATTGTACTTATTACAAACTGAATGTTTAATTGTAACTTATTTTCATTACCAAATTTCGATCAATCAATTTTTTTTTATATAGCCCTCAATCACAAGTGTCTCAAAGGGATGCACAAGCCACAATGACGTCCTTGTTTCATATCCCACATCAGGGCAAGGAAAAACTCAACTCAGTGGGATGCCAATGAGAAACCTTGGAGAGGACTGCAGATGTGGGTGACCCCCGCCCCCCTCCAGAGGAGACTGGTGCAATGGACGTGGAATGGGTCTAGCATAATATTGTGAAAGTCCAGTCCATAGTGGATCTAACATAATAGTGACAGTCCAGTTCATAGTGGGGCCAGCATGAGACCATCCCGATCGGAGACAGGTCAGCAGTGCAAATTTGAAGGTGTTAAAATAGCCATCTAAAATCACCAATGCTAAAAAGGAGCATTTCATTGGCAAATCCAATGTAAATTAGCATCGAGCTAGCACATTTTGAAAAGTGGAGAAATACTGTACTTTGGAGTTTTTTCTATCAGGCATACTTCTTTTGTTGGCACGGAAAATTGCAACATTACCGAGAAGCAGTCCGACTGAGTCTGCTTTGAGTGTTGCTTAAGTGATTGTTTTCTCGCCAAATTTTTGAGACGACCGTGTTTTCAACCAGGCATGACGTCATGTCCAAGAAAGGTATGGAAATATGGCACCGTCTGAATTTACGTGAATCAATACGCTCGATACTGACGGAAATCGGTCAACGCCTATAAAAGTCCTGAATGCATTGTTAATTTTCCTAAGATTTCGTGGAAATCTCTCAGAAGTCTTGTACCTGAGAGTTCATGAGATTTAGGAGTGGCATAAATAGGAAACCAAATAGAAATTGAAAACACACCAACCTCATGACAGTGCACTTTTAGATAATGTACAACTTATTTTCAAATATATAAGATCATGAGTTGGAAATGGAAATTGCTGACAACGACGGTAGTGTGTCTCACCTTTAAGCATTTGTACATGTCACACCAGTCTAAAAGGATTAAACGAAAACACAAAACCTAACAAATAATGCTGCATATATGGCTAAACTTATGTGAATATTGTAACATAACTTCTTGTCTTTTTTTCTTTGCTTACTGAGGCTTGTCCTTCTTTTAGAGTAAGTGTTGCAACAGAAAAAAAGTCACAAATTGAAAATCCATCCACATCATAATTTACACATTTTAGTCATGTGTGCCCCTAATTATTTAATGTCGAGTCCTTATGAGAAAGCAATAAACCATGAGAGCGAATTAGATTATTTCAAACAAGAGGGAGGGAAAAAATATTACATTAGGATTTATTACAACCTTATGAAAATTGTAGCGACCTACAGCAGTGTTGTGTCGTAATCTTCTACGAAAAGTTTTGGCTCTTAAACCTGGCTTTTCTCCACCATTGTTTTAAATGTTAAACCAACAAAAATTAAATCATAAAGCGTCACCTAGGTGTGCATTACATATAATGCACGGGACAACGTGTTGACCTTTTGAACCGATAGTCATAATTCAAGTTTGAGCAAGTGTCCGGAGAGCAAGCATTGGAGATTACATCACAGTAATGAATGTGATCTCACCATAAAGTTGTTATCAGCACTGACACACTGGAACACTGCCACAGTAGTACCAAAAAGCCATATCTTCTTTTACTATAATTGGCATGATTACAGGACATTTTAAGCATTGCAGTCCTGATTATATTGGCAAATGGCAGTCTGAGAATAGTGCATATACTGTAATCCTTGTTTAGGTGCAGTTGTCAGCAATGCGGGACTAATTCACACAGTCAACCACTTAAACAGGTCAGTTTGTGCTTCCAAGTATCATAAGTAATGCAATAACGTGGGGTAAGATTTCTTGTGATTGAGACTAGTTTTCTTAATAGCGAACTCCAATTCTATTCATTCCATTTAACACTGCATGGGAAGCCTGTTTCAAGCCCGATTCCGGGTCGACTTACTCATTACTGAATCAGGGAACCTTAAAGGCCTACTGAAACCCACTACTACCGACCACGCAGTCTGATAGTTTATATATCAATGATGAAATATTAACATTGCAACACATGCCAATACGGCCGGTTTAGTTTACTAAACTGCATATTTAAATTTCCCGCGAAGTTTCCTGTTGACGCTTATGTTGACGCGTGCTTGGGACATTATTGGTTGGAGCGGACATTTTATCACAGCACCACTGACGGCTAAATGATGTCCGATTTAATCGCATGATTACACAGTATTTTGGAAATCTGTGTTGCTGAATCTTTTGCAATTTGTTCAATTAATAATGGAGACTACAAAGAAGAATGTTGTTGGTGGAAAGTGGTGGATTGCAGCTGCTTTTAGCAACCAAAACACAGCCGGTGTTTCCTTGTTTGTTGTGAAGCTTTAATATGAAACAGAGCGGTGAAGCGAACATGTTTCCTGACCACATGTCAACCGGCAGGTTTCGGTGAGAAAATTGTGGTAGTAAGTCGGCTCTTACCGGAGAGATCAGCGGAGCTTCTGTCCTCCTGCAGCAGCTGTCAAAAAGGCAGCTGCAACTTTCTTGGCTACTCCACTTCTTCCATCAGAGACACTGGCGGTCAACACACCCCTCCGACTTTCAGGTATGACTTTATAATCTCACTAAAACACTAGTAACACAATAATCAGATAAGGGATTTTCCAGAATTATCCTAGTAAATGTGTCTAATAACATCCAAATCGCTCTCACTGCCCTCACCTTTTTTTTTTCCTAGTGCTTCACTCTAATATTCCTCATCCACAAATCTTTTATCCTCGCTCAAATTAATGAGGAAATCGTCGCTTTCTCAGTCCGAATCGCTCCTGCTGCTAGTGGGTATGATTACAAACAATGTGAGGATGTGAGGAGCCCTACAAACCGTGACGTCACGCGCACATTGTCTGCTACTTCCGGTACAGGCAAGGCTTTTTTATTAGCGACCAAAAGTTTTGAACTTTATCTTCAATGTTCTCTACTAAATCCTTTCAGCAAATATATGGCAATATTGCGAAATGATCAAGTATGTCACATAAGATGCACCTGCTATCCCCGTTTAAATAAGAACATCTCATTTTAGTAGGCCTTTAACTCCGGGGTCCTTATGTATCAGGGGTGCGTAACCTGGTGTACGCCCTTTTTCACGGCAAATTTAAGATGTATCAAAAGCGAACTGAACGTGGAAATGTGCGGTGCCTCACGTCAACTTCATGGCTGTTGTACGCACAATTATACATGTGGACACTTTGGCGACACACAGAGGTTAAAAGTTAAAGTTAAAGTACCACTGATAGTCACTCACACACTAACTGTGGTAAAATTAATCTCTGGATTTGATCCATTCCCTTGTTCCACCCCTGGGAGTTGAGGGGAGCAGTGAGCAGCAGCGGTGGTCACGCTCGGGAATCATTTTGGTGATTTAACCCCCAATTCCAACCCTTGATGCCAAAGGGGCCAAGCACGGAGGTAATAAGTCCCATTTTTATAGTCTTTGGTATGACTCGGCCGGGGTTTAAACTCACGACCTACCGATCTCAGGGCGGACACTCTAACCACTAGGCCACTGAGTAGGTTTCGCTGGGTAACAGTTTAAACAAAGGTGTTTTAAACAATTACTTCTCATAGTGATGGATGGTAGCAACATCAGTTTGCTCGCTCTCAACCAACCCCACTTTTCAATGTGGCGAGTACGAGTACTACAAGAGACTCTGGACTAAGGAGTCTGTCGCTCCTCTTTTCTCTATAGTCAGATTATCAAGAATAATGATGTCACACTTACATTAAACACACTAAATAGGCTGTAAATTCTACCGTGTACAAACTAGAAATGCATCTGCAATAAATATTTTGGCAACATTAGAGCAATTTAGAACAGGGGTCGGGAACCTTTTTGGCTGACAGAGCCATTCAAGCCAAATATTTTAAAAAGTATTTCCGTGGGAGCCATATAATATTTTTTTAAGACTGAATACAACTAAATGTGTGCATTTTTAAGTAAGATCAATATTTGTAGAGTATAATAAGTCTCTTATTGTTTTAATAACATTGTTATTTTGAAGCTAACCAAAAACAAATAAAATACTTCTTACCATTAATGCGATTTCTTGAACAGGTACGGTAGAAACTGGATGGATGGATTAAAATGCATGAGAATGTTTTATATTTTGAACGTTATTTTTGAAACCGTGATTACCAGCGGAATTATTCATTACTTACTGTGTTATGCAATGTCAGCTAAGATTTATCTGAGAGCCAGGTGCAGTCATCAAAAGAGTCACATCTGGCTCTAGAGCCATAGGTTCCCTACCCCTGATTTAGAACATCCAGCAAGCCCTGCTCTTAGCCTCTTCGGATTTCCACACACACACACACGCACAAACACACACACAGACAGAAACGAGAAGTGGCACGATACCCAAAAGACTCATTTTAGGTTTGTGTGCAAATGTTGTGATTTTTACCAAAGTAATTAATGAAACAAAGATTGTGATCACACAGAAAATACATTTCTAACATTCCTGAATGAGGGTCGATATCAACTCTTGTACAAGGCATCCTACAATGCTGGCCACGATAAAATGAGGACCAATTGGCAAGCTGCCAAATATAGATGGTCGCTGTAATTCTTTGAAAGCTTCAAACTATTACAGCGACCATCTATATTTGACAGACCAGCACAAGTGATTAACCTAACCTGATAAAGTAACCTAACAACTTGTATTATATTTGTGATATACAGTGCATCCAGAAAGCATTCAGAGCGCTTCCTCTCAGGGACTTGAGCAAGGATCCGATGGTCACTCAGTCAGCTACAGCTTTTCTCTGTAGAGCTAGGGAGGAGAACCTTCCAGAAGAAACAAATCCTCTCTGCACCAATCCACCAATCAGGTCTGTATTGTATTGTGGCCAGATGGAAGTAATTTCTTAGTAAAAGTTTGCCAAAATGCACCTAAAAGACTTCCAGACAATGAGGAACTAAATTCTCTGGTCTGATGAGACAAATTGAACTCCTTGCCGTGAATAAAGGGTGTCATGTTTGGAGGAATCCAAGAACCGCTCATCACCAGGCCAGTAACGTCCCTAAGGTGAAGACTGGTGGTGGCAGCATCATGCTGTGGGGATGTTTTCCACTGGAAGGAACCGGGACACTAGTCAGGATAGAGAGAAAGATGAAAACCAAAGCTTCCCATTCAATCTGATAGAATTCGGGAAGTGCTGCAAAGAGGAATGGGCAAAAATGCCCACAGAAAGACGTGCCAAGTTTGTGGCATCGTATTCAAAAAGACTTCAGGCTATAATTGCTTCCGAAGGTGAATCCACAAAGTATTGAGCAAACGCTGTGAATATTTCTAAATACATGTGTTTAAAATGTGTTTGATTTTTGATAAATTTGCGAATCTTTTGAAAAAAAATATTGTAACATTGTCTTTATGGGGTTTTGTCTGTAGATCTTTCAAAACAAATAAATGTATTCTGATTTGTAATAGAGCTATAACATAACAAAATGTGGAAAAAGTAAAGTGCGGTGAACACTTTCCAGGTGCACCGTATTGCAATTTGAGCAAAGTTACGTATAAAGGCTATGAGCTTCGGAGCTTTTGCCTCTTACTGTGTCTGTACAAACTGCTCAAATCATCTAATAAATGATTTTTCATTTTCCTGTGCGCCTGGGTCTCCTCTGAGTTTTTGGCACATATAAAGACAGTAGATGGAGGGAAGCATGTTGTGTGGCTGCGTGTTTGTTTTAGCTGTATTGTTCCGAGTCAACTGACATTTGGAAATGTTGCCTCCGTCTTGATTTGTTGGAAATTGGAAACACTTTGAACTCCACATGCAATCTACAGCGGTGTTTTCCAACCTTGATTGAGCAAAGGCAACATTACATTTTAAAACTCGACTATACCAGCAAACACAAGTTACACAAAAACTGTGTATATAATGAACAGTTTTTGTGACATTTTTGCCAGAATAAGTCAATATATACTATATACTGACCTATTCTGTTATATAAATAGCAACTGTCACGGCGGCGCATGATTGGTATATAAGCGTGACCCCAGGATGCAGGCACAGGTGACGTCATGCAGGTAAAATAGTAATATACAAACCCCGTTTCGATGAGTTGGGAAATTGTGTTAAATGTAAATATAAACGGAATACAATGATTTGCAAATCCTTTTCAACCCATATTCAATTGAATGCACTACAAACACAAGATATTTGATGTTCAAACTCATAAACTTTATATTTTTTTGCAAATAATGATTAACTTAATGGGTGCAACACGTGCCAAAGTAGTTGGGAAAGGGCATGTTCACCACAGTGTTACATCACCTTTTCTTTTAATAAAACTCAATAAACGTTTGGGAACTGAGGAAACTAATTGTGGAAGCTTTGAAAGTGGAATTCTTTCCCATTCTTGTTTTATGTAGAGCTTCAGTCGTTCAACAGTCCGGGGTGTCCTCTGTCGTATTTTATGCTTCATAATGCGCCACACATTTTCGATGGGAGACAGGTCTGGACTGCAGGCGGGCAAGGAAAGTACCCGCACTCTTTTTTTACGAAGCCACGCTGTTGTAACACGTGCTGAATGTGGCTTGGCATTGTCTTGCTGAAATAAGCAGGAGCGTCCATGAAAAAGACGGCGCTTAGATGGCAGCATATGTTGTTCCAAAACCTGTATGTACCTTTCAGCATTAATAGTGCCTTCACAGATATGTAAGTTACCCATGCCTTGGGCACTTATGCATCCCCATACCATCACAGATGCTGGCTTTTGAACTTTGCGTCGATAACAGTCTGGATGGTTCGCTTCCCCTTTGGTCCGGATGACACGATGTCGAATATTTCCCCGAAAAATTTGAAATGTGGACTCGTCAGACCAGAGAACACTTTTCCACCGTGCATCAGTCCATCTTAGATGATCTCGGGCCCAGAGAAGCCAGCGGCGTTTCTGGATGTTGTTGATAAATGGCTTTCGTTTTGCAGAGTAGAGCTTTAACTTGCACTTACAGATGTAGCGACAAACTGTATTTAGAGACAGTGGTTTTCTGAAGTGTTCCTGAGCCCATGTGGTGATATCCTTTAGAGATTGATGTCGGTTTTTGATACAGTGCCGTCTGAGGGATCGAAGGTCACGGTCATTCATTGTTGGTTTCCGGTCATGCCGCTTACGTGGAGTGATTTCTCCAGATTCTCTGAACCTTTTGATGATATTATGGACCGTAGATGTTGAAATCCCTACATTTCTTGCAATTGCACTTTGAGAAACGTTGTTCTTAAACCGTTTAACTATTTGCTCAGGCAGTTGTGGACGAAGGGGTGTACCTCGCCCCATCCTTTCTTGTGAAAGTCTGAGCATTTTTGGGAAGCTGTTTTTATACCCAATCATGGCACCCACCTGTTCCCAATTAGCCTGCACGCCTGTGGGATGTTCCAAATAAGTGTTTGATGAGCATTCCTCAACTTTATCGGTGCTTATTTTCACCTTTCCCAGCTTCTTTGTCACATGTTGCTGGCATCAAATTCTAAAGTTAATGATTATTTGCAAAAAAAAAATTGTTTATCAGTTTGAACATCAAATATGTTGTCTTTGTAGCATATTCAACTGAATATGGGTTGAAAATGATTTGCAAATCATTGTATTCTGTTTATATTTACATCTAACACAATTTTGCAACTCATACGGAAACGGGGTTTGTAATTGTCTTTAGAAGTAGGAAAACGGAGCACTAGCATTGTATGAGTAATCGACCACAGGTACTAAAAACACAAACTTGCATAAGGCATAAAAACCAGCATAAACCTGCAAGCAAACATAAATACATGTAATACAACAGCCTTGTCTGAGAAGCCAGGCTGGCATATAAACCCTTCTAATTAGTGATCAGAGGCAGGTGAGTCCCCTGATTGCTCAACTGAGGGCTCAACACAAGAAGTGGCAAAATAGGAGAAGTAGAGAGCGCTGGAACCGAAAAACAGCTAGGAAGCGCGGGTCTTAAACGGTGGCATTGTTGTGTGTGGACACGGATAAGGTTAGGTGTGATTTACCGTGGGTAACAATATCCTGCTTCGTGTAAACAGGGGCCTTGGTCAAAAAGGGCTGCCAGAAATGTGTCACTTTGGAGCACAGGTCAAACACTATAGGCGGGAAACTACTTTAACGCCTGCTTCAATTCACACCGTCCATGACTGACCTTTTGTCTTGTTTGTCAACCCTTTTACTCAGCCAAGCAGAATGGTATTGACTGTACCTCCTGTTACAGAAACATCACACTGTATGCAGTATGCAATGAGTCTTAAGTCGGCCATACTCTCATGTAACTACATTCAATATACTTAACTTCCATTTTTTAAGAACTATTTCTCATTCAGGCAATTGCACATTTTGCTACTGAAATAAAACATGCGATTGAAGTATAAGTACGTATAAACCAGACCTGGGCAAATTAAGGCCCGGGGGCCACATGCGGCCCATTAAAGGCCTACTGAAATGAGAATTTCTTAATTAAACGGGGATAGCAGGTCCATTGTATGTGTCGTACTTGATCATTTCGCAATATTGCCATATTTTTGCTGAAAGGATTTAGTAGAGAACATCGACGATAAAGTTTGCAACTTTTGGTCGCTATTAAAAAAGCCTTGCCTTTACCGGAAGTAGCAGACGATGACGTCACCCGTGTGAGGGCTCCTCACATCCTCACATTGTTTATAATGGGAGGCTCCAACAAAAAGAGCTATTCGGACCGAGAAAACGACTATTTCCCCATTAATTTGAGCGAGGATGAAAGATTCGTGGCTGAGGATTTTGATAGTGAAGGACTAGAAAAAAATAAAAATAATAAAATAAAATAAAAAGCGACGGCTCCGGGTGGCGGCAGTGTGAGCGTTTCAGATGTAATTAGACACATTTACTAGGATAATTCTGGAAGATCCCTTATCTGCTTATTGTTTTAATAGTGTTTTAGTGAGATTGTAAGACATACCTTGGGGTTGTGATGGCTGCGGTGAACACGCCAGTGTCTCAGAGAGAAGCCGAGGAGCCAAGCTCACAGTTGCTTTTTTTTGACAGCTACTGCAGGAGGACGAATAATCCACTGATGTCTCCGGTAAGATATACGTCACAATTTTCCCATCCAAAAACATGCTGGTTGACGTAGAGAAACATGTTTGCTTGACCGCTCCGTGTTAAAGCTTCACAACAAACAAAGAAACACCGGCTGTGTCTCGGTGCTAAAGACAACTGCAATACACCGCTTTCCACCAACAGCATTGTTCTTTATAGTCTCCATTATTAATTGAACAAATGGCAAAAGATTTAGCAACACAGATGTCAAAATTACTGTGTAATTGCGCAATAAAAGAGACGACTTTTAGCCGTAACTGGTACTGAGCTAGTATGTCCCCTCCAACCCGAAACGTCACAAACACACGTCATCATACGCGTCATCATACGCGTCATCATTCCGCGACGTTTTCAACAAGAAACTCCGCGGGAAATTCAAAACTGTAATTTAATAAACTGAACTGGCCCTATTGGCATGTGTTGCAATGTTAATATTTCATCATTGATGTATGAACTATCAGACTGCGTGGTCGGTAGTAGTGGGTTTCAGCAGGCCTTTAAGATTTTCAATCTAGCCCGGCGGACATTCCCAAATAATTTTTTTAGATCTTTAAGATGGAAAAGTGTAGCTGCCATTATGAGGTGCAGTGATGTTTTCAAATGACTGTAAGTCTTGAACTATGCAAAGTATTTCGATGGTTGGAATCTGCACTTTTGCAGGATATACTAGTTACTATGGTAATCTTTTTAGTTACTATGGTAATCTAAGTCACAGCAGCCCAGACAAGGCACCAAGCAGTGTGGGTGAGGGAGTGTTTCCACAGAGTGTTTCCAGAGCGGCCAGCCTGAAATGCGGGTGTCAGGAATAGACGCAAAAGGAGATTTTTACAACAAAGTTCCAAAGCTTAGTAATATATAAGATATATCCGATTGTAGGTGTGGTTTTTTTACACTTTGTATCATATTTTGTGTTTTTCTTGCATTTTTGTTGCCTTTCGCTTAAATGTAAAATTCAGTGTTTTATCGTTCACATTTAATATAATATCATAAATCCCACATTATTGTCATGTACTTTCTGGGTGTCTCCTTCAGTACAAAATTAAAATTTTCATTCCGTCTTTTTAAGGAGGTCTGGTACAACGTTTTTAGCATTGAATCAAACATTATTGTGAAGTTTTATATACCGGCCCCCAGACACATTTGTTTTTTTTCTAAATTTGTACCCCATGTCAAAATAGTTGCCCAGGCCTGGTATAAACAGACTACATCCATTTCCAGGCACTGAGTGGGGACTGAACTGATCCTGCCTGCAACTGCAGCAGGAATTAGTGGGGGAAGGCATGCTCTCGTGGCTGGAGATCACCTGACTGACTTGAGCATTGGTATGGTTTTTCTTTTTGTTTCAGACATGCTAAACAAGTTACATAAAATGACATTACATGGTCACATTTGCACAATACAACATGTCTGAAAGGAAGTAGAAATAAACAGTGCTGAATCTTACCCTTTCCTTTATAAATAATCCATTCCCTCCATAACGTTTACAACTTGACAATTACAATATCCCATTTGGTAATTTTCTGTGTTTGAAAAAAAGAGAATAAAAAAGTGGTTAAGGAAAAAGAAGAAATAGAAATTTAAAAAATAAAAAATTAACAGTAATAAAACATTAGGAAATATTAAATTAATTTTTAATACATAGAAAATGAATAAGTTAGTAAAGAGACTGTCGCAAGCAGGTAGCGTAGCTGGCAACATGAACACAGAAAACAGCAGCAAAATACAATGATTTGCAAATCCTTTTCGACCTATACTCAATTGAATAGACTGCAAAGACAAGATACTTAACGTTCAAACTGCTAAACTTTGTTATTTTTTGCAAATATTAGCTCATTTGGAACTTAATACTTCAACATGTTTCAAAAAAGCTGGCACAAGTAGCAAAAAAGGCAGAGAAACTTGAGTATTGCTTATCAAACACTCATTTGGAACATCCCGCAGGTGAACAGGTTAATCGGGAACAGGTGGATGCCATGATTGGGTATAAAAGCAGCTTCTATGAAATGCTCAGTCATTCACAAACAAGGATGGGGCAAGGGTCACCACTTTGTGAACAAATGTGTGGGCAAATTGTCGAACAGTTTAGTAACATCCATCCATCCATTTTCTACCGCTTTTCCCTTTTTGAGGTCGCAGGGGGGAGGGGGCTGGAGCCTATCTCGGCTGCATTCGGGCGAAAGGCGGGGTACACCCTGGACATGTCGCCACCTCATCGCAGGGCCTACACAGATAGTATAATTGTAAGCAATTTCGTCTTTTGTTTATTTGTTTTTTGTATTACTTTCATTTGTTTTGTCAGTTTGGTCTATGTAATTGTAAGTTGTGTTTTTTGTTGATTTGGTTTTTGCATGTTGTTAATTACATTTGTTTAATTGACAGCTGTTTTGTATTTTTTTTATCTGGTGTGTATAAGTTGTCTGTTTTTTGTCTTTTGCTATATTTTTTGTGTAATTATGAATTGTTTTGTCTTTTGTTGATTTGAATTGTGTATTTGCAATTTGTTTTGTTGTCGATTTGGTTTGTGTAATTTTACATTTGTTTGTCTTTTTTTTTT
Source organism: Nerophis ophidion (assembly GCF_033978795.1). Taxonomy (NCBI): domain Eukaryota; kingdom Metazoa; phylum Chordata; class Actinopteri; order Syngnathiformes; family Syngnathidae; genus Nerophis; species Nerophis ophidion. The sequence goes on along the minus strand of NC_084617.1, from coordinate 58,062,367 downwards.
TGGTTGTCTAATTGTAAATTTGTTGTTTGTTAATTGTCATTTGTTTCATGAAATGTAAAAGTGTTTTGCACTTTGAGTCCACTGTATTTTCTTTATCTGGATAAAGTAATGCATTGGTGATCATCAATTAAGGAAATTCATTTCTTAATATTGGTGAATTTAGAATAATCTGGCCTGTGGGTAATCTTTCACAATGTAGAATTTCTAATTGTCACATTTATACAAATGTATTTGTTGAATAGATTTTCTTTGACCAATATTGATAACATATGCTCGCTGTTGATGTTGTTCTTAGATTTTTGGGTTTAAAAAGTGTAAGTTTGAACAAGTCCAATGCAGCTTTTTTAATTGACCTGTTATTCACCTCTCCTCAAAGTTTTATAAAGTCAGACTTAAATAGGTTTTATTTATGTACATCACTTTGGTCAGACCCCAACCAAAGTCTATGAGTATTAACTGATGAAGCCTACTACGATGAGAAGCAAAACCAAACAGTCTAGCTGCGATCAATTGAATGCCCTGAAAATAAAATGACCAAAATCAGTGGTTCTCAAATGGGGGTATGTGTACCCCTGGGGGTACTTAAAGGTACGCCAAGGGGTACGTGAGATTTTTTTTTTAATATTCTAAAAATAGCAACAATTCAAAAATCCTTTATAAATATATTTATTGAATAATACTTCAACAAAATATGAATCTAAGTTCATAAACTGTGAAAAGAAAAAAAGAAAACAATGCAATATTTAGTGTTGAGAGCTAGATTTTTTTTTTTGGACATGTTCCATAAATATTGAGATTAAAGATTTATTTTTTTGTGAAGAAATGTTTAGAATTAAGTTCATGAATCCAGGTGGATCTCTATTACAATCCCCAAGAGGGAACTTTAAGTTGATGATTACTTCTATGTGTAGAAATCTTTCTTTATAATTAAATTACTTGTTTATTTTTCAAGTTTTTTGTTATTTTTATATCTTTTTTTCCAAATAGTTCAAGAAAGACCAGTAAAAATGAGCAATATTTTGCACTGTTATACAATTTAATATATCAGAAACTGATGATATAGTGCTGTATTTTACTTCTTTATCTCTTTTTTCAACCAAAAATGTTTTGCTCTGTTTAGAGGGTACTTGAAATAAAAAAAATGTTCACTGAAAAAAGGTTGAGAACCACTGACCTAAATGACTGAGAACTTCCATGAACAGCATCTTGATTATTAAAAGAAAAGAATGTCAAGAGTGAAATAAAGACAAAATTAACTTTCAATGGCGAGTTATTACAGGAAACTTACATGCATCGTGGCCAAACGTCTAACCCAAACAGGAGATCAGCTTTCAATGTGCCCTGTTTGTTTTGAAACACATGGAGATGCAGCTGAAAATCAATAGACTGAAAGGGAGAAAAACATGCTTTAAAGATTCAAGACATCCCCAGGCAAACAGATGCGTCATGTTGACATCTATTGTACTAGTTAAGAACAAAGGGGATATGTGTCATCACCTGGGCGACAAGTGGTCCTGGAGATATTACTCTAAGGGAGGATTTGAGAACTTTGGTAGGTGTTTGAACAACTGTAGCTTGTTTGTTTTTCAGAAATAAACCAATCTAGCCTCGAGCTTCTTGGTTTAGAGAACATACACAAACATCTGTACATGACCTTGCTTGTTTTATCAGTGAGAAAATATCCACAGATGGGGGTTACAATGTATTGATAATATGCAAGATGCATAGATGTACAATACATTTCTCATACAGTGTCCTGCTGCATAATAAACTACGATAGGACGGACACAGGAAGAGAGTGGGTTGCATCTACTGTTTAAGCCAATGACAATCATATGTACCTTTTAAACCACCTCAACAACTTATCACCTAATTGAGACTGGACAACCCACAAAAACAACATGGCGAAAATATACAGTTTTGTACAAGTCTTCCAGTGGATGCAGAACGGCTGCCAATCAAACGGCCACGGAACAGCACCGCCAAACAGAGTCGTTCTGTTGCGGCGCCATCGTGCAGCGAAATAGCACAAATTTTTACAAGATCTCACAGATCCCAACATACTCACGAGATAAGGGAAGTTGTAAGAAAGAGAATTACAAACAGTTTATTCTGTCCTTCCATAGCATATCGACTCGGTCCTGCCATTTATAACAGGTGCAGAACGGCAAAATCGACAACAGTTCTGCCTTGATAAACAACTTGGCCTGGTGGAGTCCAAACCTCAAATAAGTAGATGGACTAATACAGCGTGAGGAAGTTCTCATTGACGCAAACAATGGTAGCTTACATTTTTATTTTACCCATCGTTTAAACACGAATATAAGGTTCAGTGAAAACAAAGGTTGTGTTTGCACTGCCGAACTACAACGACTTGTGCCCGACTACCATGTAGCACATATGTAAAACAAAATTCGAAAGCAAGCATGACGTGGTAGTGATGTAAATGTTGTTAGCTAAGCTCTAAGTCACTCTTTATTAAATGTAGCTAAACCCCGGGGGAAGCTATCCCCAGAGAATTGGAGCAAGCTACACTACAAGTTACACGACAAAAGTAGCTTGTTACATCAAAGCTACTTATATATATATATATATATATATATATATATATATATATATATATATATATATATATATATATATATATATATACTGTATATATATATATATATATATATATGTATATGTGTGTGTATATATATATATATATATATATATATATATATATATATATATACTGTGTATATATATCCATCCATTTACTACATATATATATATATAAACAACTTTTATATATATATAAACAACATATATATATCTCTCTCAATAACTTTTATATATACATATATATATATATATATATATATATATATATATATATATCAATAACGTATATATATACACATATATACATATACATATGTACATATATGTATAAACACATATATACATATACACATATATTTATATATATGTATATAAACATACACACATATATACATACATGTACATTCAGTTATACAGTATGTATATATAAACACACACATACACAAAACATACACACATATACACATACAATACACATTCACATATACAGTATATACATATGCATATATATATATGTATGTATATATATATATATATATATGCATATATATACATATACATATATATGCATATATATACACACACATAGATATAAACATACACACATGTATACATACATAAACACATTCACATATACAGTATACAGTATACATATACATACATATACACTTACACACACAATTATATTTATATAAATATATACAGTATATACACACATAAATATATACATATATACACACACACACATACATACATACATACATACATACATACATAGATACATACATACATATATACATACATACATACATACATACTGTACATACATACATACACATGTATATATACATATACGAACCCCAAAACCAGTGAAGTTGGCACGTTGTGTAAATTGTTAATAAAAACAGAATACAATTAGTTCATTTGGAATTTGATGCTAGCAACATGTTTCAAAACAGCTGGCACAAGTGGCAAAAAAGACTAGGAAAGTTGAGGAATGCTCATCAAACACTTATATGGAAAATCCCACAGGTGAACAGGCTAAGTGGGAACAGCTGGGTGTCATGATTGAGTATAAAAGAAGCTTCCATGAAATGCTTAGTCATTCATAAACAAAGATGAGGCGAGGGTCACCACTTTGTGAACAAATGTGTGAGCAAATTGTCAAACAGTTTAAGAACAACATTTCTGAACAAGCTATTGCAATGAATTTAGGGATTTCACCATCTATGGTCTGTAATATCATCAAAACGTTCAGAGAATCGGGAGAAATTACAGCAAGGCTGAAAACCTTCGATCACTGAGGCGGTACTGCATCAAAAAGCGACATCAGTATGTAAAGGATATCACCACATGGGCTCAGAAAACCACTGTCAATAACTACAGTTTGTCACTACATCTGTTAGTGCAAGTTAAAAATCTAATGTCATATACCGACAACACCCCGAAATGCCGCCGGCTTCGCTGGTCCCCAGCTCATCTAAGATGGACTGATGCAAAGTGGAAAAGCGTTCTGTGGTCCGACGAGTCCACATTTCAAATTGTTTTTTTGTAAGTTCAAAAGCCCGCATCTGGGATGGTATGGGGGTGTATTAGTGCCCAATGCATGGGTAACTTACACATCTGTGAAGGTACCATTAATGCTGAAAGGTACATACAGGTTTTGGAGCAACATATGTTGCCATCCACGCAACGTTATCATGGACAGCCCTGCCTATTTCAGCAAGACAATTCCATGCCACATGTTGCAACAGCGTGGCTTCGTAGTAAAAGAGTGCGGGTACAAGACTGGCCTGCATGTAGTCCAGACCTGTCTCCCGTTGAAAATGTGTGGTGCAATATTAAGCCTAAAATACCACAATGGAGACCCGGACTGTTGAGCAACTTAAGCTGTACATCAAAGAATTCGACCGGAAAAGCTTCAAAAATTGGTCTCCTCGGTTCCCAAATGTTTACTGAGTGTGGTTCAAAGGAAAGGCCATGTAACACAGTGGTAAAAATGCCTCTGTGCAAACTTTTTTGCAATGTGTTGCTTTCATTAAATTCTAAGTTAATGGTTATTTGCAAAAAACTAATTAGTTTCTCAGTTCAAACTTTATATATATTGTCTTTGCAGTCCATTCAATTGATTATAAGTTGAGAAGGATTGGCAAATCATTGTATTCTGTTTTTATTTATGAATTACACAATGTGCCAACTTCACTGTTTTTGGGTTTTGTAGAACATGGACTGTTTATTATTTGTATTTGGGATTTGCATTGGCTATGGACTGCATTGCATTTGTTTCTAATATCAGAAAACACCTCTCTGATAACATGCAGTTCTAATTCAAACTACGATAATAAAAATATTGTTAAAATAAGACCGCTCTCAGAGTGTGGTTCATTTTTTGGGCTATAGATTATGCAGGTGTAGTTAATAAAGGGGCCAGCTAGCATGTGTAAAATGATCTTGTGGTGGTTGTTATTAGAGTAGGCGTCTCTAGAGCCACGTTTGGCTGGCAGGGGGAGGATTTTTATTCCATGTTCCCTCAAATGGCTCTGTAAAAGTATATCATCGGGAAAGGTGTTTATCTATTCACAGAGGACACATTGAATTTACCAAATAAGGAATATACGTAGCAACAGACTGATGAATGGGGCAAACAATATCATGGGCACTGTTATGACTAGAAAGAAAACACACTTTGTCTTCATGTTGTCTTATTCCAACAGTCAAGCGGAAACACAGACCAGCTTAATTTAGTGTTGCCATTGTTAATTATCACTTTTATTTAGAGTAGCATGCAACCTAACAGTGTGTTGAATTATTTAAAGGATTGTTTTGAATGCAAAGAAGCCTGCAGATAATATGGCACGTCTGAAAGCAGAGCCCTAAGTCAAATCCTGACAATTTTATGACTGTGTGAGCAAACAGGAAAAAGACAAATGGATCATCCCACAGGAGATATTTGAGAAGTTTGTGTAGGCGGTGTATTAATGTTAACTGAATCCCAAATGGATTCTCAAATATATTTTAATATCAAAGAATCAGTGATCTATGGGTTGAACTTTGCTGATGACCTAACTGTGGCTAAGCAATGTTCACAAAAAGTCAAAATCAGTATTTGCTGCCACTCATGCTTAATGCTGGATTTCTTGGCCCAGACTCCCCACATAATCAACATCATTCAAGACTGGAAGGAATTTTTTATACTCTGGGGGACCACACAATATGAAAGCCTTATGTTTACCTTTTGTTTTGGATTCAGCAGAGAGCCTTCCCATTGTAGAGTATGTATAAAGTATTGTCATTTATCACTTGGGACTGAACTATGTGCAGCACATACAGAGTAATGGCTCAATTATTCAAACAGAATTGTCAGCACATTACATTTAAATGACAGGTTGCATTAATGTGAAGGTATAACGGTGCCAGTATTTCACTTATACCTCTAAAGTGCTATTTGTTTTTTTAAATGAACATGTTGTACCTTTGAAATGAGAAAGATATGCTGCAGAAAATTATGTCAACATTCTAATTGCTTTTATAATATTCAACAGTTTAAAAAATCAAGTCAAATTGTACAATAAAAAAAATAATTATTGTTTATAATTGATAATCATCATACCAGTATAGTAATGTAGAGCATGATATATGTATTATAATATTATAATAATCAAGTTAAAGCGCCAAATATACCTACTACTGTAATATTAATACTAGTTAATCTTACCTGGTTAGAAATAAAATGTAACAGCCTCTGGCAATTATAGACTATGGTTTTGGAAAGCAAACAAGTTTGTTTGAGTGGGTAAACAGTGACCTCTAGAGGACAATTACACTATAGGTTCATTCATTCTTTCATTTTCTCTATCATTTTTACAATGTGGGTTTATGATCATTGAGCAGCCTTTTTCCAAATACTACATTCAAAAAGTGTTTTCTCTACATAGAGTTGGCCCGAAATACAATCACACAAAGTATTCTATAGCTTTTGTGAACTGTTATTTGAAATTAAATCTTGGGAATAATATAAACGAGCATCTTTTCTTGGTTACATATGGAAAAGATTAAAGGGGATATTTTGTGTTTTAATTGTTTTTATTTTATTAACCTTTATTTATAATATGCAACATTTACATACAATCCAGAAATAATATTAATGAAAACAAGTACAGAAATAGTACAAAAACAGTACAAAACAGCACCAGGGGGTTGTAAACTCAATAATGTATCTAAAATAGCATTCAATATATATATATATATATATATATATATATATATATATATGATCATCATCGGCGGTCATCTGCTGGTAGGGGTGTATCCCTTTATGGAGGATGCCTGTACATGAATTTGTTTAACGTGGGGAAACTGGTGCACAGACAGTGACCAAACGATCTTTGACGGATCCGGGTCAGGGTCCAGTGGCATGGAGTCCAAGACGACTTGGGACCCTTTTCTGCTGCAGCCTTCGCCCGCCATCACAGCCGTTGTGGTAGTTCTTACATCTACCGTCTACCACCTGCTCCACCGTTGAGGTCTTCACCGTATCCCTGGCTAGGGGGCAGTCAGGTACTTCTAGGCCTTTGCCAAGGGCCACCTGGGGTAACAGTAGTAAAGAGGTTAACGTCCTAGTGCCCCAAGATCCCATAGAGGAGCCTCCACTGCCAGATGCACTTTAATGTCATGCCCAGGACATAGATAGATAGATAGATGGATAGATAGATAGATAGATAGTACTTTATAATATATATACCGTATTTCCTTGAATTGCCACAGGGCATATAGTATGCGCCTGCCTTGAATTACTGCCGGGTCAAACTCGCTTCGCAAAATAATTAGCGCATGCTTAGTATTACCGCCTTGTCAAACTCGTGATGTCACGAGTGACACTTCCCCTGTCATCATTTTCAAAATGGAGGAGGCTGATTTCAATACCCGGGATTTGAAATCGGATAAAGGGAAGAAAATTAAGAGCTATTAAGTAGGATTTAAGGTCCAAGCTTACCTCACACTCAAATTTTTACTGCCTGCCTTTGGTAAGTGCCGGAGTGAGAAGACATTTTAAAATAATTAGCGCATGCTTACTTTTACCGCATGCCTTTGGTAAGCGCAGGAGTGAGAAGAGGTTTTAAATTAGTTAGTGCCTCGGCGGCAATTCAAGGAAATACGGTGTAATACTGTATATATATATATATATATATACACATTTATGTGTGTGTGTGTGTGTGTGTGTGTGTGTGTGTGTGTGTGTGTAAAGCCAAGTTCCGTAAATAATCCAAATTTGAAACACAATGTCATAGTTTTCACAGTTTTTTGGTTGTTGGAGGTCGAAAGCGTTTTAAAGTAGAGTTCTAATTTTTTTTAACGGCACAAAAAACATTTATGAATATAAAACCTAGCCAATAGTGTAATGACTTTGCAAAGGTAAAATTCCTTTTTTTTTAAAAGCACAAAAAACAGGAATTGAATGAATTGATTAACGTAGACCCCGACTTAAACAAGTTGAAAAACTTATTCGGGTGTTACCATTAAGTGGTCAATTGTACGGAATATGTACTGTACTGTGTAATCTACTAATAAAATTCTCAATCAATCAAAGGTCCGGAATTGAGAAAGTTACATTTAAGAATATAAAACTTAGCCAATAGTTTAAAGAGTTTGCAAAGGTGAAATTCTTTTTTTTTTCATACAAAACGGGATTTTTTTTTATTTTATAAACATTTATTTATACATTTCAACATTTACAAACAGTTGAAAATAATAATCAAAGTAAATACAAAAACAGTACAAAACAGTACAAAAACAATACAAGCTGCGCCAGGGGGTTGTAAATTCAAAGTAATTAAAATAGAATTTATATATATATATTTATACATATACAAATATATATATATATATACACACATATATATATACATATATACACACACACATATATATATATATATATATATATATATATATATATACTTATCTGCACATATACATATATATGTGTGTGTGTGTATATATATATATATATATATATATATATATATATATATATATATATATATATATATATATATATATATATATATGTATATATATATATATATATATATATATATATTATATACAATCATATCATATATATATTATATGGGCAGCACGGTGGAAGAGGGGTTAGTGCCCCTCACACTACGAAGGTCTCGAGTTGTCGATCCCGGGCTGGGGATCTTTCTGTGTGGAGTTTGCATGACTGCGTGGGTACCCTCCTGGTACTCCGGCTTCCTCCCACTTCTAAACACTAATGTCAAATGTTGACAGGTTTATTCATGTAAATGAGGTAATAATAGCTTCACTCCCATCATTCAGAAAAATAAAAAGGGGGATAAGGTTAGTAAAAAATGATATGTTAACTGCAGATTTAACATGTGCCGATGACCAGTTTTGCGGTAAAGGTTTAGGGGAAACGGTGGTTAAAACGGGGTAAGTAAGAAGAGTAAAAATGATCAAAAGGGCGGATGTTAAAACTAAGGAGGTGGGGTGCATAACTTCTACTTGGATTTGCACCAAGAGGTGTTGGTTCCTAAGACCAATGGACAGACTATTGTCCTATAAAAGTATGCGAGTGAGCTTTGGAGTCTAACCAAAGAAACAAATATTAGCAGTTTTTCTTTTTTCTCTTCTCTCTCGGTGGGTGAAAGGACTTCAACCTTTTTTTTCAGAATCACAATCTAATGTTTTAATTAAACTACACCTACAACAGTCTCCCTGTAATGTTCACCTTGTGAACATTACAGGGAGACTGTTCTGTCTCCCTGTAATGTTTGTCTGATCTTGAATGGGATTGTGCTGAAAATTGTAATTTTCCTGAAGGAACTCTCCTGACGGAATAAATAAAGTACTATCTATCTATCTAAAGACATGCACCTGGGGATAGATTGATTGGCAACACTAAAATGGTCCCTAGTGTGTGAATGTGAGTGTGAAAGTTGTCTGTCTATCTGTGTTGGCCCTGCGATGAGTGGGCGACTTGTCCAGGGTGTACCCCGCCTTCCACCCGATTGTAGGTGAGATAGGCGCCGGCGCCCCCCACGACCCCAAAGGGAATAAGCGGTAGAAAATGGATGGATAGAGAGAGAGAGATCCATCCATTATATATATATATATATAATAAACAAAGTGCAAAGCCATAGGTTCACTCAATTTCAGTAAATAACTTACATTTGGAACACAGCAACATCGTTTTCACAGTTTTTTGGTTGTTAGAGGTAGGGACTGTTTTAATGTAGAGTTCTAAATCTTTTTTTAAAACGCACATAAAACAGGTCGGGTATTGATGAACTTAACATTTATGGATATAAAAACCAAAAGGGATCTATTATGTAATGAACGTGGTAAATTACAACATACATTTGCGAAGGCATTTTAAAAACCACGCTATTCCAGCATCTTACTGGGGCGTGGCTTCTGACAAAGGCCCCGGAAACCGTCGCAAGAATTGACCAATCACAATGAGAGAAATGCTGCCGACTCCTCCTACTAGCATATCTCCTGTTTTTAGCTCGGTTAGCTTGTCAATTATTATTTTAAAAAAAGAAGAAAAAAAACCCTGTTAGACCACCTCGACGACGCCAAGGAACATTTGAGGCGGACTTTGAAAAAAAGTGCCTTTATTTTAGCGTTCTGATATTTTGTTTCGGTGAGCATGCGGAGTAAGCCGCTTTGGGTACTAAGGAGCTACCTGGCGGCCAGCTGTCATCGCACCTAGCCGCTTAGCTTAGCCGCATAGGTGCGCTAGCGCCTGTTTCTTCGGGCTAACAGACTTGCTGTTAAGTCGGCAACCGCCGCTGCTTGGCAGTCAAGTGTCTGCGGAATACATTTCACCTTTTACAGCTAAAACACTACTAAACAACGTTTGGTCCTGGCTACTGCTTGAGCGACTATGGCTTAGCCGAGAAACGTTAACCGGTTCGGATATTTGCAGACCCAGTAAGTCGGCTATCATTTTAGCTGCTGTCATTCAGTTGTTTTAAACTAGCTATCTCGTTAGCCGCTAGCTCGTCCGCCATTGCTGTAAGCTTTTTTATACATCACTGGCTTTGCCACTTTTGGATAACACCTGGTGAGAATGAAGAAATTTTTTGACTCACGACGGGAGCTGGTGGGCTCCGGGCCCGGCTCGGTAGCCGGCGGAGGAGGCGCTGGTTGCGGCGGCGGGGGAAGCTTTATCGGCCGGGTCTATACCATTGGAAGACATCAAGTGACCATCGAAGAAATAGTGGCTGAAGGTGAGTTATCTACTCTTACATTAGGTCTGTTTGACTTAACTACCCAAAGTTACTGGTTATAAACAAGATTAAGATGTCAAAATGCTAATCCCCTGTGTCTTAACTTTAAAATATTAAATCTTTATTCTGAGAATCTAATCCAGGGGTGTCAAATGTACGGCTCGAAGGCCGGATCAGGCCCGCCAACAGGTTTTATCCGGCCCGCAGGATAAGTTTGCGAAGTATAAAAATTTACCTGACATTTTTGAATGAAAGAAACAGCTGTTCTTAATGTGTCCACTAGATCAGTGGTTCTCAAATGGGGGTACGCGTGCTGTATGCATTTCACCAATCTCGCGTACTTTGCAAATTTGGACGCGATCTAACAGCAAAACAGTCTCCCAGAGACTGGCATCAAGGCCTATTTATCCAAGCGTGAAGGTTGGGAAACGAAGATGTTTGGCGAGGGAAGTGTGGATTCAGGCCGGGTGGCCTATTTCAAGTTTATAAATAGTAAACCAAGTTGTGGTAGTAGTTTAGTCAGTAGTTTAGTCGTGGATGTACACTGTATAGTGATGAATCCAATAAACATTTGATTTGATTTGATTTGAATTTGACATTAAATTTGTAAAATGCGGTTGCTACGGATGCGCGGTTTGCGGTCACAACCGCGGAGTTCGCGTATAAACCGCGGGTCGGGCGGGTGACATGACGAAAAAATAGATTTGAAATAGATTCGGGCGGGTGGCGGTTGAACCAATTCGGAAATATATATTGTAATAATCCCAGGAATGTAGGCTCATAAAACTTCTTCGTTTGTCTTGTCTTTATTGCACAAGATGTAATACAACCACACAACAGCTCTCATGTCTCTAACTCTCACTTCCTGTCGATAACGTCACTTCCCTATCGCCTCCGGAAGTCCCGCCCCCCCAGCCAAAGTCATTGGCTAACACCCCGTAGCCAGTCGCTACATTACACATAGTTAAATGTTATGTTGAAGAGGTTCATTTAGCCTACTGACGTGTATTTATAAATGGTTGATTTATACAGGCTAGTAGGTAAAGTGTTGGACCTGACAACTCTTGATGGTACAATCCATATAACACGTCACAGACAACTTCACGCTAACATCACGTGACACCTCTGATGAAGGCTGCAGAAGCAAGGTAGCCCAAACTTGTCAGGTACAACACTTTACCTTACTAGCCTATAGAAATCAACCATTTATAAATAGTTAAATGTTGTTACCCACATACGAAAAACGAGCAGTACTCTTTGAAACAGTATGTGGGCATACTTTTATTTTGAAGTGTCTCGTTTGGTCTGTCGACGGATGTAAGGAAGCTACTTCCGGGTATGGCCTACGAGGTATTTGTCATTTGTTGGTATTTTACTTGGTCAAAGGTTTGAATTACAAAATGTTCACAGGGGGTGCATCATTGAAAAAAGGTTGAGAACCACTGCACTAGAATTCACAGTAGTAATTCTTGGTATCTTTGTAAATGATGCTACATACCGTATTTCCTTGAATTGCCGCCGGGGCGTTAATTAATTCAAAACCTCTTCTCACTCCTGCGCTTACCAAAGGTATGCGGTAAAAGTAAGCATGCGCTAATTATTTTAAAACCTCTTCTCACTCCGGCACTTACCAAAGGTATGCAATAAAAATTTGAGTTTGATGTAAGCTTGGACCTTAAATCCTACAAAATAGCTCTTAATCTTCTTCCCTTTATGTGTTTTCAAATTACCGGTATTGAAATCAATTTTTTATTTACCAAGCGTTATTTCTAAAAGTTTTGACCATTGTCGCATTATACACACAGTTTGAACAGTAACACTGTTCAAACACTGATGACCACCATTAAAATACAGTAGCGTAGTAGGCCCATGTATTCGTTAAAACAAGGCAGATGTTTTATTTAACAAGCGTTATTTCTAATAGTTTTGACCATTGTCGCATTACACACAGTTCGAACGGGAACACTGCGTCTCATTACTGGAAAATAAAACACTGTGTTTTAATCAAGGAATTATTTGGCGTACCACAGTTTGAGAATCACTGGTCTAATCTGTTATAAATTGAGACCAGAAAATACACTTTGCACTTTGGCTCTTTCTCTACCTTTTGCACTAGGCTATTTGTATAAAAGTTAGGCTATGTCTACACTAAGCCAGATAACCCCATAAACAAAGAATTATTTAGCCTAAGCCCTGTTTCAGCTACACTAAACTATCATTTAAGGTCCCCCTTCTTGGATATTTTTCTTCACGGGTAAGTGCGCGTGTATTTCTTTAATCTGCGGGTCTTAGCTTTGTATGGACTCATTGATCGTTTACAAACTGATTTCGGAGAGGAAGTGATGCCAGAAAGACAGCGCCCTACACAGGAAGTGACATCAAGATGAACGCGCCACAGCCAGCTTCATAATAAAGCGGTTTCGTAACTCAGAGCTTACCACTGGAAATATGAAGGTGAATCATTCAGACATGCAAGTGTTTCTCTTTCCGTCTGTACAGACGCTTGTGGAAATCACACATGAATACCTTAAGAGAAAGCGATTGCAGTTATTTCAGATACACCACTTCTCAGACGGCAAGAGAACTTTTGAATGTCAAGGTCAGCTGTGATTCTACTTACCGAAAAACTTAGTCCATTTATCAAAATACACAACGAGAATGCAAGCTCCCGTGGATGTGACTCAAAAAAAAAGGTAGCGTGTGCTTTGTATTACCTGGTCGTCGAGGGAAGACTACGGAAAAGACGAATGCTTTTGGACTGGCAAAGCAGACTGTATCAGTTATTGTCTGCCATGTATGTCGCGGACTCAACATCTATGTCCAGAATATATAAAGTAATCAAAAACGAATGGACAATGAAGGTGAAGGCAAAAGAGTGAGGAGTGTCCTGACCAGATATCTAGATCCCTAGATGGATTGTTGTAAAATAGTCTTTGTGACATTGTTTACTTTTACGTAGGGCTGGGCGATATATCGATATATACGATGTATCGCGGGTTTGTCCCTGTGCGATATAGAAAATTACTATATCGTAATATTCGAGTATACGTTCTCACGCAGGACTTTTAGCTGCGGGCGTACACTTCAGGCTCTCCTCGCTCTTTCCTGTGTTGTCTTCTCGCAGACAAGCAGGCGCACATTCTTACATACGTCACAAACTGTCACGTCTCATGCCACATACACGCCCTCGCAGAGCAGAGAGGTCACGGCGTGGCCAACGTTAGCTGCTAATGTAGCCATATGGGAGAAAGATGGTGCGGATCTGATAACAAATGAAGGAAGACTTAATTCACAATAAAAAACAGCAGGGTTTCCATCGTCTGGCGGTGGTTCGGCTTCAAGTGGGAATATGTCGAACAGAGAACCGTAATCTTTCAAGTGTGGGGGGGAAAAGCGTTGCTCTAAAAAGTAGCATTACTGCTAATGTTTAGCATCGTTTGTAAAGTCACTCGCTGGAGTATGAAGAGAATTTCATAACCTTAGTGACATACCAAATAGTGGAGGACGAATACTATTTGATTTCCTATTATGCAGCTCATTTTTATTTGACACTTAAAATGTCTCTGACACTCTTGCAATTCATGTTTTGGAAATGACTTGAATGTTTGTGCCATTGCTTAATAAGTTTAATAAATACACTTTTCGTCAATTGAATTAGTTGTGATTTCCCTCTCTGCATGAAAGTTTAAAAGTAGCATATATTAATGCAGTATGAAGAAGAACGTTTAATGTATACACAGAATCATCATACTGCTGTGATTATATGCATCAAGTGTTCATTCAAGGCCAAGGCAAAATATCGTAATATATATCGTATATCACGATATGGCCTAAAAATATCGCGATATTAAAAAAAGGCAATATCGCCCAGCCCTAATTTTACGTGTTTATTAAAGATTTGATTATTTTATGATGGCTCAGATGTGATTCACTACAATAGGGCCCCACAGCACACTGGATTCCAGTTAATTGAAATGCCACAACACTGGATATTGTTCAGATAAGTTAAATATAAGAACTAGCACGAAAACCAACACTGGACGTGCGCATTTTCCGCGCTTGTGTATTAGGTCGCGTTGCAACGGAGGAGGGAGGGGGGTCTTAAAAACGGTGGAATTGTGTTTGTGGACATTGATAAGTTTAGGTGGGATTTATCCTGGATAACCTTATCTGCTCAATGTAAACGGGGTCTTACTCCACAATTTAGGATATAATGTTACACTAGGGTTTTCCTGGTTTTACCTGAAAGCTGGGAGGAACTTGTTACAATTGTATTATAAGTTATCCAATAGATCCTGAGTCACTGACAAGGACACTATTGTACACAAAACACTGCGTTTTTAAACCTGCACAATCATGCATTGCTTATGCTGCAGGGTGTTCCCAATTTAAGCATTTAGTTGGCAGTTGCTCCTCAAATATACATGTTCTCCAATGTTTTACTAAATAGTGAATCAAGGTTTGTATATTGACATGTTTTGTATCGCTCCAATGACTGCTAACAATGTTGTGTTAGTCAAGAGGGCTCTGCACTGAATAATAGATTTTAAAAGACTGATTAATTCATCAGTGTTTTGGCAGGACTCCATCTGTCTGGCCACTTTTTGAAAGGTTTGGTCATCTGACCACCCACATTGGACTTGGAACCTGACAGGACTGTACTTCAAATATAACTCAAAGTATAGTTGTGGGAAAGTATTATTGCATGCGCTTTAGTAATGTCATTCACAGTAACTGGAGAACAGGAAAATTTGAGTTTATGCTCATTTATTTTCCAACCCACAGATATTTTTTCTCTCCTTTACTTATTACTAGTAATGTGACTCCCGCTGCTCTAACCAGGCCTGTTTGCACATTCTCCAACTTGTTATTGTTGTGGTTAGGGCAGCAACAATTCTGCAACATTATCCGCAAAAGTCAACAATATTTTGTCTTCGATAATAGTCGTGACGTCATCACTCGTGTTTTTTCAGGAGGAAAACATTGCCAGTGATAACATGTAAAGTATGAGAACATTTTCTCCTATTCTTGTTAAAACATGAATACCTTGCTCATTTTGCAAAGCGGACCTTAATTTTATGGCAGTACATCTGTGATATGCAAGCATTTAATGCGAAGGCATAATGTCGGAGGTCTGAAGGGAGAACGCGGTCTCAGCCTCGGTAATAGTGTCAGCTTGTACTTTGCTAGCTAGCTAACAAGTGTGGGATGAAGTTGTGTGAAAAATAAGTTTACTATCATTTTAGTCAAAGTCAGCAAGCTAAATTTTGTCTTCATTAATCCAATTGCTTTTTAAAACAATGCCATACAAAAAGCACAATAACAAACGCAAACCAGGCATGCGTGTGCACTAG